>NW_015506579.1:20306-22796 GCF_001515645.1 Sinocyclocheilus grahami
CATCAGAGACACACACACACATCAGAGACACACACCGAGACACACACACACATCCGAGACACATGCACATCAGAGAGAGACACACACACACATCAGAGACAGACCGAGGCACACGCACCGAGACACACACACACACACCGACACGCGCACACACACACTGAGACACACACACACATACACATCTGAGACACACACACTGAGACACACACAACAGAGACACACTGAGACACACACACACATACACATCTGAGACACACACACTGAGACACACACATCAGAGACACACCGAGACACACACACACACATCAGACACACCGACACACACACACACACACATCAGAGACACACCGACACACACACATCAGAGGCACACCGAGACACACACACACACACATCAGAGACACACATCAGAGATGATATAAAATGATGGTTTCTATTTTAATATCCTTTAAATGTGTGTGTGTGTGTGTGTGTGTGTGTGTGTGCGCGCGCGCAGTTGGCCTATCCGCTGCTGAACCTGACCTCCAGTCAGCTGTGTGTGAGGGGTCAGCAGGACTCTCTGAAGGGTCAGGCTGTGGTGGTGATGAGGGGCGGCTGTGATTTCGGTCAGAAGGCTCTGATCGCTCAGGATTTGGGTGCATCTGTACTTCTGATCGCCAGCATTAAAAATATGCTGACGCCGTCTGTAAACAACTCTGTGTTCAGTAAGATGAAGATTCCTCTGGCCCTCGTGAGACACCGGGACGTCCTGGACGCTCTGCAGGTGAAGATGTCACACTTACTTCTACAGCACTTCACACTGGACAGATCGTTTCAAAGCAGCTTCACTGAGAGAAACAAGAAAATAACAGTGTTAGTGTTGTAAAATTCATTGATTCACTTCCGCTCAGTGTCGATTCACTTTTCTGAGTCCATTAGCAGATATTTGTTCTTGTTTTAATCATAAACTCACTTCATTTAGATCAGTTTCTCAGAAAACAAGACTTCTTATTTTAAGTCATTTGTTTCTCCAGTAAATGTGTCTTGATTTATCACTGGAAATAAGACAAAAATACTGAGGAAGAGCAGCAGCTTTTGCCATGTAATCTGAAGATACAGTAAACGTTATTTCAGTACATGTTTCTTTGTGTAAAATGAATGAAAATGTAATGGAGATCTGTTGGAAGTAGCATTTTCAGTCTGAAGTGTTGCTTATACACAACATTTACATTTAGAGATCATTCTGACGTATTGTTCTCTTCAGTCTATTCCTGACATTATCTTGCTCTTAAAAAAGTCTTACATTTCTTCACAAAAGTTTAAAGTTTACCTTCAGAAAACATGCAGATCTCTGTCTTCCGTCCAGTAACAGAATCAGCGCTGAATAACCGTTGATGTCTGCTCTCACAGGTGTTTCCTCAGGGGATGCAGGTGAGGTTATACGCTCCTCCCGTTCCTCCGTTTGACGCCAGCATCATCGTCATGCTGATGCTCGCCGTGTTTACGGTGACGATGGGTGGATTCTGGAGCGGCACAGCTGAGAAGTGAGTTGCTCGTCATCATCGTTAGCTCTCATGTTGATCAGGTGTTGGCTGATGGGACGGACGTGTGTGTGTGTGTGCGCTCAGACTGAAGCAGACCTCGGGTCCGGTGTGTGACGCGGCTGAGGGACGCTCTGACAGCAGCGAGCTCTCGCTCTACTCTCCGCTGAAGGTGCTGCTGTTCGTGGCCATGATGTGTGTGATGCTGGTGCTCATGTACTTCTTCTACCGCTGGCTGGGTGAGTCCTACTGCTTCACTGTCTGCAGGAAGTGACACGAGCAGCGTGACTGATGCTTGCTTTCTCCTGCAGTTTATGTGATTATCGTCATATTCTGCCTGGCGTCAGCATCAGCGCTCTATAACTGCCTGGATTCACTGATGACTGCACTGGGCTGCAGCACGCTCAGGTCAGAAGACACACACACTCATACACGCACACACACTCATACACGCACACACACTCATACACGCACACACACTCATACACGCACACACACTCATACACGCACACACACTCATACACGCACACACACTCATACACGCACACACACTCATACACGCACACACACTCATACACGCACACACACTCATACACGCACACACACTCATACACGCACACACACACTCATACACGCACACACACACTCATACACGCACACACACACTCATACACGCACACACACACTCATACACGCACACACACACTCATACACGCACACACACACTCATACACGCACACACACACTCATACACGCACACACACACTCATACACGCACACACACACTCATACACGCACACACACACTCATACACGCACACACACACTCATACACGCACACACACACTCATACACACACACACTCTCATACACACACACACTCATACGCGCACACACACTCACTCACTCACTCACTCACTCACTCACTCACTCACTCACTCACTCACACACTCACTCACACACACTCACTC
>NW_015506579.1:23390-26446 GCF_001515645.1 Sinocyclocheilus grahami
ACACACACTCACACCCACACACTCTGTCACTCTCACACACACACTCACTCACACACACACTCTCTCACTCACACACTCACTCACACACTCGCTCACGCTCGCACTTACACTCACTCACACTCACACTCACATACACACAGACAGACACACACACACACGTATAAGCAAAGTTTGATCAAATACATAGCTTTATACTTACTGTAACAGTAACTATAATGGTTACTAAAACTGTGACAGTAATTATAACAATAATTGTAATCATAAAATTAAAAAAATATATTAAAAATCTTTAAACATTAGATGAAAGACTTGAAAAATGTAAATGAAAACTACAAATGGTACTTTGGCAGCTGACTTAAAAAATGCATTAAATTGAAGTACTAAAATTAAAACTGAAATAAAAATAAAAGCTAAATAAAAATTTTTTTTTTTTTATAAAAACGTCAAAAACACAATTACTTAAAACTAAAATTAAAATGGAAAGTGAAAGTGGTTCTTACAGTCAGAAATACTGTAAAATACTGGTATTTACAAACATTATAAATTCTGTAAATATGTATTTTTGTTCCCGTCACTCCACGACAAATCCTTTAAATTGAACAGTATTCAGAACACAGCAGGAATGAAAAATAAGAAATATAAATTATGCTGCATTCTTGAAAAACATTTATTATACACACACATATTGTGAACTGAAGTTATTTCAAATGAAACGGAATCTTGTGGAAATGTTGTGTGAAATGCTCTTTACAAATAAATGCTCCTCTCTCAGTCGACACTGATCCACATGTGATCTAAACTGCGTTATAAACTCTGTGGAATATGAGTCACAGTATGTTATAAATGATAAAAAACGTGACTTACATTCTTATATAAATGTGGCAGCACATGAACCGTACTAGAGCAGCAGTGTTGTGGAGAGTCTGCTGCGCTCGGGGTGTGTGTTCTTCTGCTGATGTCAGTGAGGTTTGGCTCTGATTCTGAACTCTGTGATGTTTTTCCAGTGTTTCCTGCAGAGAGAGAAGTGTTTCTGTGCGTTCACTGCTGCTCGCCGCCGTCTGCATCACACTGTCTGTCATCTGGGGAGTGTACCGCAACGACGACAGGTCTGTCTCTCTCACACACACACACACACACACACACACACACTCTCTCACTCACACACACACACACACACACACACACACGAAACGGAATCTTGTGGAAATGTTGTGTGAAATGCTCTTTACAAATAAATGCTCCTCTCTCAGTCGACACTGATCCACATGTGATCTAAACTGCGTTATAAACTCTGTGGAATATGAGTCACAGTATGTTATAAATGATAAAAAACGTGACTTACATTCTTATATAAATGTGGCAGCACATGAACCGTACTAGAGCAGCAGTGTTGTGGAGAGTCTGCTGCGCTCGGGGTGTGTGTTCTTCTGCTGATGTCAGTGAGGTTTGGCTCTGATTCTGAACTCTGATGTTTTTCCAGTGTTTCCTGCAGAGAGAGAAGTGTTTCTGTGCGTTCACTGCTGCTCGCCGCCGTCTGCATCACACTGTCTGTCATCTGGGGAGTGTACCGCAACGACGACAGGTCTGTCTCTCACACACACACACTCTCTCTCACTCACTCACTCACTCTCTCACACACACACACACACACACACAGCTCTGTTTTCCTGCTCTGGTCAGTTTATAGTCTGGTTTGTTTTTAAAGCGTCATGCTGACGTTTCCTCGACACACACACGTCTGTTCCAGACTGATTCACACACAGTTCGTCACTCAGCGTCAGACTGTCCAGTGAAAGAGTGTTTTTACTTCCAGCTCAACAGAACTCAGTCTCTGATGTCAGCAGACGAGTCTCTTCCCATTCACTGTGGTCATTCTGAGTTTCTCACTTCTGCATTCAGTGTGTGTTTGAGTTTTTGTGCGTGTGCGTGTGGATCTTTATCTGCTGAAACACACAGCAGACTGTGTCATAACTGCTGCTTTCTATCACTGTATAATAACACCGAGTAGGGCTGCACAGTTATTCAGAATAAAACCATAATTGTGCAGTTAACAAATTGCAAAGGCTGCGACTGAAATAAATAATCATGCACTGTTTATTTCCATTTATTTATTAATAAATACTCAAATATTGAAATATTACTGTAGTAATATTTCTTATTCTGTTTAATAATATTATATATTTATATTTTAAGTTGCAATAGCAATTTTTATTCAAAAATTCACAGCACTCCTGCACAGAGACCGAGTTTGAATCGTGTCTCACATGATCGGAGCGCTTCTGACGGTGTGTCTGTGTTCTGCTCGTCTGCAGGTGGATCTGGATTCTTCAGGATCTGCTGGGAATCGCCTTCTGCCTGAACTTCCTGAAAACCATCAGCCTGTCCAACTTTAAGGTGAGCTGTGTTTTCAGTGGCGCGAGCGGTGCTGTGCTGCATGTCTGACGTGTTTGCTCGTTTCTGCAGATCTGCGTGATTCTGCTCAGTCTGCTGCTGGTCTACGACGTCTTCTTCGTCTTCATCACGCCATTCCTGACGCCGGTGAGTAGCAGCGGATCCACACTCAGCAGCGTCTGCTCATGCTCTTCTCTTAATGTGTGTGTGTGTGTTTCAGAATGGAGAGAGCATCATGGTGCAGGTGGCTCTCGGCCCCGGCGCGGGAGGGAAGGTGAGTGCGAGCGCGTCATGTGATCTGTGTGTGATTGATGTAAGGCTCACTAACGGCAGCTTCTGGTTTTAGGGTGACAGCAATGTAGTGGAGGTTCCAGGCGACAACTCGTCCTCCTACGAGAAAGTAAGACAGACACACACACTCTCACACTCACACACACTCTCACATTCACACACACTCACACACTCTCTCTCTCACACACACACTCTCACACTCACACAGACACACACTCACTGACTCACTCACACAGACACACTCACTGACTCACTCACACAGACACTCTCTCTCTCTCTCTCTCTCTCTCTCTCTCACTCACACACACACACACACACACACACACACTCTCTCTCTCTCTCTCTCACAGACACACACGCTCTCTCTCACACAC
>NW_015506579.1:26508-34216 GCF_001515645.1 Sinocyclocheilus grahami
CACACACACTCACACGCACTCTCACACACACACACACACACACACACACACACATTGTAACAATATAAAGAATCAAGCAGCTGAGATTTGCAGTGTAGTATTTATCGCTTTATGCGTGTTGTGTGCATTATATATCCAACTGTAAATATATAGCTGTGTGATTATATAAAGCCTGTGTGTTTTCCAGTTGCCGGTAGTGATGCGTATCCCACAGTTCTCTGCGCTGGCTCAGAATCTGTGCATGATGCAGTTCTCCATCCTGGGCTACGGTGACATCATCATACCAGGTCAGAGCTTCACATGCATCATACGACACGCGTCCTGTGATCAGGACCAAACACCAGCTCGAGCCAGCAGCTTTGACAAACTTTAGGTTGGCTTGAGAAAGCCTAGCCTGAAAGTTTAAAGCCGTTGTAAAAGCCTGACGATTGAAAATTTAGATTAGATGGATGTTGATAACATGTTTCTAGCATGTTTTTAACATGATTGGCCTGTCTCTAGCATATTGCTGGCATGTTGCTAGCATGTTGTTAACATGATTAGCAAGTTACTAACATGTTGTTAACATGAATAGCAAGTTACTAGCATGTTACTAGCATGATTAGCAAGTTACTAACATGTTGCTAGCATGTTTCTTGCATGTTGCTAGCATGTTGTTAACATGAATAGCAAGTTACTAGCATGTTGTTAACATGAATAGCAAGTTACTAGCATGTTGTTAGCATGATTAGCATTATTAGCATGTTACTAGCATTTTGTTGGCATTTTTCTAGCATGATTAGCATGTCGCTAGGATAGATAGATAGATAGATGGATAAGAAATATTAGATAGAAGGGAAGTCTGATTGAGTCTAATTGGCTTCAGTGTGTTTAGATTCGATACATTCCATCAATGTAAATCTATGGGATTTTTATGATTTTTAATCTTCATTTTTATGAAAACCATAAGTCGGATTAGTCTGAAAAGATAAAGCAACCCAAGTCCGATCGGTCTGAAGAGCTGGGCTGAGTTTGGTGGTTCTAGCTGGAAAGCTCTGGGAGGAGCAGCGTTCAGAACTTTAGTCTAAGAAGAAGAATAAAAAGCTCAAGTAGCAGATCAGTAGGTAGGCTTTCTCAAGCTAAATCTAATCAGTGCATCACTCGTTTAAACCCTGAACTCGCTGCAAACCCATGCCTTTGGCTCCTGATGGCCTCGTGTTTACGCCGGTTTCTGTCTGCAGGTCTGCTGGTGGCGTACTGCCACAGGTTTGACGTGTGGATGGGAAACTCCAGAAGAATCTACTTCATCTCCTGCGCCGTCGGTACGAGCATCGTGACTCAGATTGCAGTAATGCTGTGTTCAGAGCGCTGTAACGGTGTGTTGTTCTGCAGCGTACGCCGTGGGTCTGGTGCTGACGTTCACCGTGATGCTGCTGTCGAAGATGGGTCAGCCGGCGCTGCTCTACCTGGTTCCCTGCACGCTCCTGACCAGCGCCGTCCTCGCCTGCGTCCGCAAGGAGTTCACACACTTCTGGAGCGGCACCGGGACCTACCAGGTGACAGGATTCTCCTGCTTCTGTCCCTTCTGTCTCTTGGCAGACGAGCAGCAGTCTGGATGTGATTTCATGAGCTTGTACACACACGAGCTGCAGTACAGAGTAGGGTCACGATACCATAAACACACGTTACCATACTGGACCAGCTGAAGTACACGACGCCATGAGAACTGAGATCAGTTACTCGGATCAGCAAGACTCGTGATGTTTTTAAAGAAGTGTCTTCTGCTCATCACGGCTGCATTTATTTGATCAGAAATACAGAAAAAAACAGTAATCTTGCTAAATGTTATTACAATATCACAGGAATAAATTAGATTTGAATGTATATTAAAATAGAAAAACAATTTTACATCATAATGATATTTCACAATATTACTTTTTTCTGTATTTTTGATCAAATAAACGCAGCCTTGATGAGCAGAAGTCTTCTTTAAAAACATTACAAATGATCCCAAACTTTTGACCGGTAGTGTACATCTTAATGTTAAGATTATTTTGATCATGCAAACGTGTGTGTGTGTGTGGGACAGAGTGCTGCCCATCTCATAAATCAAGCCCATGACCGACCGCTGTCGGAGAACACTGAATGAAGGACACTCGTGTGTATTTGCAGTTCAGCTGCCGCTTCTGCATCCAGTGTGAGACCGCTGCCATCTCTACACAGCATTTTGCGCCCTTAAAGGGCACCGCAGAACGGCGACATGACAAAAAAAGGCACTATTGTGTTGTTTATTTGCAGCACAAGAGTTCAAACATTTTAGCGACTGCCCCACATACAGCATTACTTACGGCAGAACTGTAATGACGATCCTACCGTTTAAGAAGTACAGTGGCACCACCAGTATTTTAGTATCGCGATACTACCGTAGTGAACCGTGCAACCCTAGTACAGAACACTACACAGTGTACAAATACACTGATTCTGAGACGATATTAGCATCAACAAATCAGCTCTTCTGCAGCGGCGCACATTTCTACAGCTTAAAGTCATGGTTCATTAAAAACTGAACATTAGCTGTTAATGTACTCTTCCTCAGGCCGTGGAGGCGGCTTTTGTTCTTCAGTAGGACAGTAAAGATGATTTTTAGGCTCTGGATTACAGTAATAATGCTGTAAATAATGTTCAGCTTCTTGCACAGACTGATCGTTTCTCTTCAGAAGATCTCAGTATATCGTCAGGAGACACGGGGATTCATTTAATGTTCCCTGATATTGATGATTGGCTCTCAGAGTGACGGTAGCAAGTTTTATGATTCACAGAGGAGCACGGCTTCAGCTAAAAATCATCTTTACTGTCCTACTGAAGAACAAAAGCCGCCTCCACGGCCTGAGGAAGAGTACATTCACAGCTAATGTTCATGGTTCATATGTTCAATTCCCAGGGAATGCATAAACCTTGAATGCACTGCAAGTCTGCTAAATTAATAAATGCAACTAAGAGCAAGCTAAAGTTTTTAAAGTCTCAGCATATTTGCCTAAACAATAATAATGAAGCTGTGTTTCTGGACGAGGACTTGAAGTCCGTGTGTGTGTGTTATCCGAGAAACGGATATATGTGTGTATGCTGTGTTATAAGACTTGAAATGTGACTTGGTCTCCATCAGGTCCTGGACGAGTCCAGGAAGCCCTTATTATCAGGTTTGAGCTCTTGTTTTAGTCCTCCCTTCTTCATCACTTCTGCTCAGTGCTGCCCTCTGTCTGTCTGTCTGTGTGTCTGCATGTGTTCCTGCTGACTCCTGCTCTAATGCCTCACTTCCTGCAGAGCACGTGTTCACCACATGGTGGCGCTACAGTGTGCAGATTCCCTGTAGATGTAGCTTGTGTGTCTCCAGCATGTTTATCTGATGATTTCAGTTTCTCTCCTGCTGGTTTGATGTAACTAACACACTGCCAAGTGTAGATATAGATACCATATATATCATTTTTAAAAATGTAATAAGAAATAATATATGTGTGTGTGTGTGTGTGTGTGTGTGACCCTGCAGCACAAAAGCAGTGTTGAGTCGCTGGGGGATATTTGTAGCAATAGCCAACAATACATTGTATGGGTCACAATTATACATTTCTCTTTTATACCAAAAATCATTAGGATATTAAGTAAAGATCATGTTCCATGAAGATATTTTGTAAATTTCCTACCGTAAATATATCAACACTTAATGTTTGATTAGTAATATGCATTGCTAAGAACTTCATTTGAACAACTTTAAAGATGATTTTCTCAATATTTAGATTTTTTTGCACCCTCAGATTCCAGATTTTCAAATATTGTGCTATCCTAACAAACCATACATCAATGGAAAGCTCGTTTATTCAGCTTTCAGATGATGCATAATTCTCAATTTCGGAAAATTGACCCTTATGACTGCTTTTGTGCTCCAGGGTCATTCATATATATATATATGTGTGTGTATATATATGAATGATAGGCATTAAATATATTTAAATAATATATCATATTTTTATGATATTTAAAAAATCTATTATTAAAATACATATAAGCATTAAATATATATGTATAAATCATGCTCTTTTTTTTGGCATTCTTGTGGTTTCAATAGTTCTTGCATTTTTTTTAATGTAAATTTTGAATTTTTGCATTAAAGTTATTGATGAATCATGATGCATGAGAGCATAGTTAGTGAAGGAGACCCGTTGTTTTGTTTTTTACATTCTACTCGGTAAATAAAAACGAAATAACATATTTCCAGATGTTTTTAATGCTACTGGTAGTAAGCTCTTCATATATATATATATATGTGTGTGTATATATATATATATGAATGATAGGCATTAAATATATTTAAATAATATATCATATTTTTATGATATTTAAAAAATCTATTATTAAAATACATATAAGCATTAAATATATATGTATAAATCATGCTCTTTTTTTTGGCATTCTTGTGGTTTCAATAGTTCTTGCATTTTTTTTAATGTAAATTTTGAATTTTTGCATTAAAGTTATTGATGAATCATGATGCATGAGAGCATAGTTAGTGAAGGAGACCCGTTGTTTTGTTTTTTACATTCTACTCGGTAAATAAAAACGAAATAACATATTTCCAGATGTTTTTAATGCTACTGGTAGTAAGCTCTCTCCTAGCGACTATAGTTGAGTGTTTGACTGTGTGTCCGCAGCAGCTGATGCGACGCTGTTTCTGTGGGTTTGAGTGTAACGCTGTTACAGTAACGTCTGTCTCTGTGTCTTCAGATGGAGACGCTGGTCACGCCGGCGGAGTGAGGGGCTGCTGAGATCCTGACTGATCTCATCTTCATCATCTTCATCACTCAATCACACTGGGACACTTTACTAAAACATCAGACTGTCTGAAAATTATTCTTTAAGAAGCCTTAAATAACCAGATCATCCTGCTGTTTTTTGTCTTTCACTTTTTTATGCGATCATTTTTTAATGTTGGGAATATTTGACAAAAGCCTCTCTTTCTCTGTAATCGAAATAAATACAAATCTGAACCCTGAAGCGAGTGATTGCTGATTGAGTGACGTCAGTGCATCTGTCTGTGTGTGTGTGTGTGTGTGTGTGTGACAGCAATGATACAGTGTTTCCTTGGTTACCGCCGTAAACAAAGCAGCTTTATGAACAGCAATGATACAGTGTTTCCTTGGTTACCGCCGTAAACAAAGCAGCTTTATGAACAGCAATGATACAGTGTTTCCTTGGTTACCGCTGTAAACAAAGCAGAGCTACACTTATGAACTTTAATATGCATTATACAGAGGCAAGATGAAAATAAAAAATACCATCTAAACTTTTCTAAAGACAGTAAGCTCGCTTCAGAAATACATTCATATAAACTCCTACCCCTAAATGAATCGCGATTTGTTTAGCATCTCAACCGATTTGAATCGTCACATTTTTAAATCGATTTTCAACCGGCTCGCGGTTAATCGTTACATCCCTACTATGTACTTACATAAAAACAAATAATTGTTTGGATACAAATAGTATCCAACTGCAGAGTCGCAGCTGATGAATGGAGAAGAAGCCTGGGTCTCAAGCGCGACACATTGAAAAAGCCTTGAGGCGCAATGGTCAAAGATTTCCATCTAGCGTCATATTTACATAGAAAAGCTATTAGACAAGCAGCGGAGCTTTGTAAACCGCTCAGAGTAATCAAGCCATCTCCAAGCCAGTTTACCAGTAAAGACTGTATGTGTGAAAGAGGCTAAACTCTTCCTCTGCAGAAGCGGTGAGTTTGGGTTGCTTAACGTTCATCTGGGAAAACCCACTTGATTTGTGATGTAAATCATTTAAACCCATGCCAACACAGGAGAATACATCAACATATTTCTAAATATGCGATATATTCTACATCGCGATTTCAAAATAAGAATTTCTGACTTTGCATGTGGCCAAATATTGCAGTTAAATGGATTTAAACGTCGTTGAATCACGTGAAACATCACCAGGCCGTTGGCGCCCTCTGCAGGTGTTTGTTATAATATAGGCATATTACATTGTGTATTTAACAGTGTTGTTCAATAAAACCATGTACTTTGTTTTGATACTTTATTTGAGGCCAATTATTATTGCCTCATCGGTACTTTATATATAAATAGTCATATTAAAGCCTGTTTTTCACTTAGATCTATTTGTATTACTAAAAATAGCAGATTACTTGTCAAAATAATCAGTATATTACTTGATTAGCAAAATTATTCATTAGTTAAGCCCTAGATGTGTTAAAACATTTCAAAATACAACTGCATTGTTTTACTTTTTGTGATTTAAAAGACAAATATTTTGTCATTTGAAAATTTCTTAAAGTATTAAAGCATTGTCTCGTTCTAGTGAAGCAAGTATCTGTATTTTGTCTCATCTCGTGAGCTGTGTGTTGTCACAGCCCTAGTGTCTACGAGCGTGAGAAACTCATAATTATCCAAGTGTATGATATAGCTTTCATTCTTCAGGTCAATCTTATACTCGTGGAAAAGAAATCAATTTGAATAAGGAAAGCGATAACTTTGTCATAGTATCCTTTCAAATGTTAAAGTTGCCAGTCATTGCATTCTTTGCATGTGCTGCACTTTATTTGTACCATTTTGTTTTATTAGTTTATTTATTAGAATTTGAAAGATAATAACAATATTGATTGATTAGTGAGATCTGATTTTAGTCCTTGAAAACCAAAAAAAGTAGTGCAAGTCCTCGAAAGTCCTGGACTGTTATTTTGCAGTGTCTGTACGAACCGTTTAAGTTACCAGTTCTTGGAGCATTTGAATGTTTTTATTGTTGTTAATTGAACTGAACTGTAGTTTTCTGTAGTAAACTGTCTTTGTATGTTTCCTATTTTATATTCATTTCCTAGTATTTAAGTGACCATTATTTCTCTTGAACAAAACAATTTCAGAAATGTCATGTTTTAGATTGTAGGTCATCCTGTACTCTGTCAAGGGCAAAGCTAACCAGCTAAACTTGATATCAGAAGCATCCTAAATGTTGCATGTGTTTGCAGCATATTGTAGTGAGTAAGCTTTCCTGGTATTGCTGTTTCAGATATCCACCATAATCTGTAGTCTGAGCCTGTCGAGGGCTAATGGCAGATACGTTACTAGTAGGGCTGTGCAAAAAATCTAATGCAGTTTTTCTCAAGATTTTGTCTTCACACAGAAACTTAAGAGAGTCACATGCTCAAGATTACTGTAATACCAGACCTGAGCGAGAGAGAGAGGCTGTAATTCTCTCTTACCTCGAGCAGCTGAACTGTGTTAAATATGAGATTCAGCAGTTCGGCTCAAACACTGTAATTTACGAGCGAGTTTGTGGAGAAACTCCCTTTAGCCCCATCTAGTGACGTCTTTAATTGGAAAAAACGATCATTAAAGGAACACTCCACTATTTTTGAAAATTGTTTTAAGTTAAACGGTGGAGTTTTACCGTTTTCCCGTTTTCTAAGCCGATCTCCGGGTCTGATGACCAAAGAGTTTTGATATTTTTCCTATTTTTCATTTTCCGTCGGTCTTACGGTCTTAGGTAACTACAGAAGAGTCAAGTTTTAAATAGGAAAAATATCGAAACTCTCTTTTTGTCATTTTTGAGCGAGATGCTAATGGTCTAATCAGATTCAATGATCTATGCTAAGCTAAGCTAAAAGTGCTACCGCCAGACCCGGAGATCGGCTGAATGGATTAGAAAACGGTAA
>NW_015506579.1:38515-43176 GCF_001515645.1 Sinocyclocheilus grahami
AGTGAGATCTGATTTTAGTCCTTGAAAACCAAAAAAAGTAGTGCAAGTCCTCGAAAGTCCTGGACTGTTATTTTGCAGTGTCTGTACGAACCGTTTAAGTTACCAGTTCTTGGAGCATTTGAATGTTTTTATTGTTGTTAATTGAACTGAACTGTAGTTTTCTGTAGTAAACTGTCTTTGTATGTTTCCTATTTTATATTCATTTCCTAGTATTTAAGTGACCATTATTTCTCTTGAACAAAACAATTTCAGAAATGTCATGTTTTAGATTGTAGGTCATCCTGTACTCTGTCAAGGGCAAAGCTAACCAGCTAAACTTGATATCAGAAGCATCCTAAATGTTGCATGTGTTTGCAGCATATTGTAGTGAGTAAGCTTTCCTGGTATTGCTGTTTCAGATATCCACCATAATCTGTAGTCTGAGCCTGTCGAGGGCTAATGGCAGATACGTTACTAGTAGGGCTGTGCAAAAAATCTAATGCAGTTTTTCTCAAGATTTTGTCTTCACACAGAAACTTAAGAGAGTCACATGCTCAAGATTACTGTAATACCAGACCTGAGCGAGAGAGAGAGGCTGTAATTCTCTCTTACCTCGAGCAGCTGAACTGTGTTAAATATGAGATTCAGCAGTTCGGCTCAAACACTGTAATTTACGAGCGAGTTTGTGGAGAAACTCCCTTTAGCCCCATCTAGTGACGTCTTTAATTGGAAAAAACGATCATTAAAGGAACACTCCACTATTTTTGAAAATTGTTTTAAGTTAAACGGTGGAGTTTTACCGTTTTCTACTCCATTCAGCCGATCTCCGGGTCTGATGACCAAAGAGTTTTGATATTTTTCCTATTTTTCATTTTCCGTCGGTCTTAGTACACGATGTAACTACAGAAGAGTCAAGTTTTAAATAGGAAAAATATCGAAACTCTCTTTTTGTCATTTTTGAGCGAGATGCTAATGGTCTAATCAGATTCAATGATCTATGCTAAGCTAAGCTAAAAGTGCTACCGCCAGACCCGGAGATCGGCTGAATGGATTCGAAAACGGTAAAACTCAGCTGTTTAACTCTAGGGGAGCTGGAAAATGAGCCTATTTTCAAAAATAGTGGAGTGTTCCTTTAATGAAGTAAATTGTTTTATTTAGGTTCTAGATAAAAGCTCATTCAAGTGCAAATTTGGGATAAGATGTGTTTGTAATGTGTTGATAGTTGGGGCAGCTGGTGAGGAGGTGTTGCTCTGTGAGTACAGTGAGGGCAGATGCCTGTTTGCTCCTTGTGCTTGTTTCTCAGCCTCTGCCATGTTCTCTCTCTCTCTCTCTAATATGCTTGTTCTCGGTCAGAAACGTTCATCAACTCCGTCGCAACCTCTTGCTGATTAACTGTGCTGAGAAACACAGTTTAACTCTTACTAGTCCCGCAGTCTCTCTCTCTCAGCGATGTTTCTGTACTCGCTGCTGCGTCAGAAGGATGAAGATGAAGAGATTGAGGTAGACAGACACCATCTCAGTCTCAGTGTTCATGGCTTTCAGTGTTTCTGCTGAAACATGTGTGTAATCCGCTCGTGTTCGCCGGGGCTGCTGAGAGCTCAGGCTGGGAGTAGAAAAGAACTCTGGGAAATTTAATAAAAAATCCCTGGTGTTAAATCCGTCGGACTGCTGCTCGAGCTCAGTTTTAAAGGAACGGTTCACACAGAAATCATCACTTTCTTGACCTCACGTCGTTCCAGACCTGTGTGACTTTCTTTCTTCGTGGAAAACAGAAGAAGATATTTTGAGAAATGTGTCCGTGTTTAGTGTCCATATAATGGAAGTTAATGGGGTCCAATGTTCTTCGGTTTCCAACAGAAGAAAGTCATACAGGTTTGAGAAGTCATAAGGGAGAGTAAATGATGACGGTGGTCATTTCTGGGTGAACTATTGCTTTAACTAGAGAATAATAGATGTGACGTTGTGCTGATGTTCGTCTGATGAATATATTGCATGCAAAAACGGCCAGAGTTTCTCAGAGTCAAGCTCAGTTTTATGTGATTTCCAGGGAATCGTGTCTAGATCGCTGTGGCTGTTTTATAATGCTGGTCTCTCTCTCTGTCTATCTGGGTGGGTCTTGAGAGCAGATCTATGGTAGTTTCTATGGTTATTATTGTAAACCTCATGATTAGTCCAGATGTAAATGGTAGTTTAGCAGATACGGAGGAGTCACAGTCAGTCATTCAAAAATGATGACAAAAAGAGGGTAAGATTTGTGATTGTAAGCATACATTACATTTGCATGCACAAGAGAAGATTTGTAAAGGTGTAAAACGCGTTTCAAGCGCAAGAAAATAACATTTGCAGCATTTTACTGTTTTTCGTGAGTGTTGTATTGTGAACCTGCAGCTTCATGCTAACACAAAATAAATATGATCTGTATTCTTCTGACATCCATTTTTCCACGCTTACACTTCTGGCACGTGTTTCTCACCCAAAAGCATTGAACAGCGATTCATTTCGTCTACTACACCTCTGCCGCCTCAGTATATGAATACAAGAACACATAAACACAATCTCTAAAACTGCCCTGAGAGTCACTTCATGAGCATTCTGCTGTTTCATTTGAGAAAAACTCAGACACACACAGAAACTCGAAGGTCTTCACAGCAGCCCGTCAAAATAAAAGTTTGGTTTAACTTGAAGAAATTGTGACGGGAATATATTACTGTAATGATAATACTACTACTACTACTAAAATTATTAGTATTAAAACAGTATTTTTAAGGAATACTTACCAGAAAACTTATTTACCTGAAAAATGTAAATACACAACGCAATAAAAAAAAAAAATTTGTTTTTTAATTTTTATAAAATCAGTTATTTAGAGATGTTTTTGATTTATTCAAATTTAATGAAAGCCTTAAAATGGAATCCAGAAAATTAACGGAGAACACAGAATTTGGTAAGAATAAAACTAAATTTGAGAAAAAACTAAAAATGTATAGTGCCTTAAATATGTAAATAATTCATAGGGCCATAAAAATTTAAATTTGTTAAACTTTTAATAAATTGCTGTTAAATTGTGTGCGTTTCACGATTTCAATCAATTAGACGTTTTTTTTTTTTATTAATAAAGTTTAATTTAACCATTAAAGCAGAGTTTAGAAAAATTCAAACAGGAAAAAAATGGAATCCAGAAAAATTAAAATGGAAAAAATTGGAATTTGTGAAAAATAAAACTGATTTCATAAGGCCCTACATTTCACTCTCCAGCCAGCGTTCTGTCAGTAATTTTGCTGCACCTGTGAAGTTCAATATGAATACACTGTATATTGATTTTTAAAGCCATTTTTGTTCCCTTTGCGCAGTGTCCTTGATTTGATATAAAATCTGCGTTTAGACTATTTCACACCGAACACGAGCAGCGCGGTTACTTCAGCACCCGTATGAACAAAGATGCACATGTTTTAATGTCAAATTCATCCTATCTGCGTCTTAGTGACCTTATTGTGAATGTTTCATTCCTGGGTCTTTATGTATTTATTAATTTTTTTTTATTTTATTTAATGTACGTCACAATAAGGAGGAAGAGATTTGATGCCGCTTCCGTTACGTTGCAACTTTACAGTTCTTGGTCATCATTATTAGACTTAAATGTAAAGTTTTCAGTGTGAAATGTTAGTCAGGGGAGAGTGCTGCTTCATGTTGATCCTGTTTGTCTCCTGCAGTCCCAGAAGTCCTGGATCGAACACACTTTCACCAGGAGGGAATGTGTCTGTATTCTGCCCGTGTCGAAGGACCCGCACAGGTACATCATGCACTTCACCTTATTATTTAAGGCTCAATCTTTAGTGTGCAGGTTTGTCCAAACTGAATCAAGTCTGAATGCCATCACAACCACATGACACACCACTTTTCGTCTGCTGTTTTATGAATGCTGAGAATTCGGGCATACTAGTCTTATGTACTTTTTCGCCTACTATATAGAATGGAAGTAGGCATATTGGATGCAGCAATGAGACAAGCACAACAGCATGACTTCATTCAGTTCTGTTTTTTTCACGTGTCCTGATCATCTGCACACAATGGTACTGTAGTTCTGGTTTCCCTCAAATATGACTTCTGTGTGTTCTCTGCAGATGCCTCCCAGGATGCCAAATCTGCCAGCAGCTCGTGCGGTGAGTGTCATGAGACATGACATTAATACATTTCATACAATCAAGGTGTTCAGATGGAGTGTGTGCTGATGTGTGTGTGTGTGTGTGTGTAGATGCTGCTGCGGGCGTCTGGTTCGGCAGCACGTGGGCTTCACCGCCACGCTGGCAGTGAAATACTCAGACGTGCGCCTGACCGAGGGAGAGCTGCCCGATCTGGAGCAGTGGTCAGTGGAGAAGCACACAGAGGAGAGTCCCACTGACGCTTATGGAGTCATCAACTTCCAGGGAGGATCCCATTCATACAGAGCCAAGGTCTGAACACACACTCACACACACACACACACACGCGCTCACGCTCACTCTTACTCTCACACTCACACTCACACTCACACGCACACGCTCACGCTCACTCTCACTCTCACTCTCACTCTCACACTCACACTCACACTCACACTCACACTCACACTCACACTCACACGCACACGCACACGCACACGCACACCCACACGCACACCCACACTCACACTCACACTCACACACACA
>NW_015506579.1:43200-48460 GCF_001515645.1 Sinocyclocheilus grahami
CACACACACACACACTCTCACACACACGCACACTCACTCACTCACTCACACACACACCCACACACACTCACACGCACACCCACACGCACACTCGCACTCACACTCACACTCACACTCACACTCACACTCACACTCACACACACACACTCAGACACACACACGCGCACACAAACTCACACACACACACACTCTCACACACACTCTCACTCTCACACTCACACTCACACGCACACTCACACTCACACTCACACTCACACACACACATATACACACACTCAGACACACACACACTCTCACACACACACTCTCTCACGCGCACACACACACGCACACACACACGAACTCTCACACACGCACTCTCACACACACACACACACACACACACATTCACACTCACACACACACACACAAACACACACACTCACTCACTCACTCACACGCACACACGCACTCACACACACACACTCACACAGTGTTCTGATTGGTCAGGGTTAATGATGTCTGGCTCTGCTCTCTGCAGTATGTGCGTCTCTCCTATGACTCCCGTCCGGAGGCCATCCTGAGGCTCATGCTGAAGGAATGGCAGATGGAGCTGCCAAAGATCGTCATCAGCGTTCACGGGGGAATCCAGAACTTCGACCTGCACCCGCGGATCAAACAGGTGGTGGGAAAAGGACTGATCAAAGCTGCTGTCACCACCGGGGCCTGGATCCTGACCGGAGGGGTCAACACAGGTCACACACTCATTACTAGTGCATCATGGGTAAAGACAGCGGCACCAGACTCTCTACCTGCTGTACAGACGGCAGACTCCGCAAATGTGTGTGTGTGTGTGTGTGTGTTCACAGCGGCAGTTACAGGATTAACATGATTATCATAATGACAGTCATTTGAGTTTAAAGATCAGGTCGATACACTTTATTAGTGTTTACACACTCGCAGTGCCTCTACACACTAGGGGTTGAACGACTTCTGATTTTTTGAAGTCGACTTTTATGTGATGAAAGTCGAGTTGAAGTCGACTAGTCGCTGATGACGTCATTAATGAACAAGTAACTCTGGAGCTGTGATAAACAGCTTGTGCACAGCTATGGCATACGACACAGCGCTGCCCCACACTCGCTGCTGAACACACACTTCTGTAGAGAGGTCACGACCACTTGAGGGTCACGGTCACTGTAAACCGCTGACTGGGCGTTTTTCCACTGCGTTTCCAGGTGTGGCCAAACATGTGGGTGACGCTCTGAAGGAACATATGTCCAGATCGGCTCGGAAAATCTGTACGGTGGGAATTGCACCCTGGGGAGTGATCGAAAACAGGAACGACCTCATCGGAAGAGACGTGAGACTCATTTACACACACACAGCCCATTTATGACCTTTATTTACATGTGACCATTACTGTGAATCTCACTGAATGGCTTCATCTGACCACAAAACCAATAGTTTCTTGAGCAGAAAATCAGCTTCTGTACCTTAAATCAGAAATAAATTAGTGTTTCAAACTTTCAAATCACCAAAAGAGAGTTCCAGAGGCTTCTGTATGAAATCATGAAATCATTGTCTTGTTTGTGTGTGTGTGTGTGTGTGTGTGTGTTCAGGTTGTAGCACCGTACCAAACCCTGCTGAATCCTCTCAGTAAACTCAACGTGCTTAATAACTTCCACTCTCATTTCGTCCTGGTGGATAATGGGACAGTTGGGAAATATGGAGCTGAAGTCAAACTCAGGAGAGAACTGGAGAAACACATTAACCTGCAGAGAATCCACGCCCGTGAGACACACACACACACACACACACACACAGAGAAAAACACACACCTTTGAGTCCCAAACAGTTGGTCGTACGCATCTATTATCCTGCAGTCATTTTTCGCAGCAGTTCTTCACTCTTCATTCAGACTCTTTCACATGTTAGAATTACAGTGATGTGAGAAACTCAGAAATAACATCAATGCAAGTGTGAGGCAGTGATCAAAAAGTGACAAAATGTACTGCGTAATGTAAAATGTAATTTGTGTACACAGGCATTGGTCAGGGCGTCCCGGTCGTAGCGCTGATCTTTGAAGGAGGTCCAAACGTGATCCTGACGGTGCTGGAGTATCTTCAGGAGAGCCCGCCGGTGCCGGTGGTGGTGTGTGAGGGAACGGGACGTGCCGCTGATATACTGGCATACGTACACAAGCACACACACACACAGAGATATACACACACAGACAGGCACACAGAGACACACACACGCACAATGATTTATGTGTAAATCTCTGAGCTCTGTGACGACTCGTATCTGCTTATGTGAGTCAGATGTTATTACTGTGATTTCTGTCATAAGAGCTCGATGGGACATTTGTAGAAATATTAGCTTTACATTCGGTTTATTATTAGACCTTGAGTCGAGTCAAAGCCTTTTGTGTGTGTTTGTAGAGCGCTGCCTGATGGAGTTGAGGCCGACATCATCACAACAATCAAGAAAACGTTCAACTTCAGCCAGAGTGACGCGCTGCATCTTTTCCAGACGCTGATGGAGTGCATGAAGAACAAAGAGCTGGTACACACACACACACACACACACACACACTCACACACACAGACACAGTGACACTCACTCAGTATTTGGTAAATAAGCTCTGGTTTATGAGCGACACACACTGCAGGTCCCGTCAGTGTTTGACCATCGTGTGTGTGTGTGTGTGTTTCAGATCACAGTGTTTCCTGTGGGCTCGGAGGACCATCAGGACATCGATGTGGCCATCCTGAAGGCTCTGCTCAAAGGTCAGTGAGGAACGACCCTCATCATCTGTGTGCGTGTGTGTGTGTGTGTGTGTGTGAGAGAGTGTGTGTGTGTGTGTGTGTGTGTGTGAGAGAGTGTGTGAGAGAGTGTGTGAGAGAGTGTGTGAGAGAGTGTGTGAGAGAGTGTGTGAGAGAGTGTGTGAGAGAGTGTGTGAGAGAGTGTGTGAGAGAGTGTGTGAGAGAGTGTGTGAGAGAGTGTGTGAGAGAGTGTGTGAGAGAGTGTGTGAGAGAGTGTGTGAGAGAGTGTGTGAGAGAGTGTGTGAGAGAGTGTGTGAGAGAGTGTGTGAGAGAGTGTGTGAGAGAGTGTGTGAGAGAGTGTGTGAGAGAGTGTGTGAGAGAGTGTGTGAGAGAGTGTGTGAGAGAGTGTGTGAGAGAGTGTGTGAGAGAGTGTGTGAGAGAGTGTGTGAGAGTGTGTGTGAGAGTGTGTGTGAGAGGGTGTGAGTGAGGGTGTGTATGAGAGAGTGTGTGAGAGAGTGTGTGTGTGTGTGTGTGAGAGAGTGTGTGTGAGGGTGTGAGTGTGTGTGTGTGTGTGTGTGTGTGTGTGAGAGAGAGTGTGTGAGGGTGTGAGGGTGTGTGTGTGTGTGTGAGAGAGTGTGTGTGAGGGTGTGAGTGTGTGTGTGTGTGTGTGTGTGTGTGTGAGAGAGAGTGTGTGAGGATGTGAGGGTGTGTGTGTGTGTGTGTGTGTGTTTGACTGATGCAGGCGTTTCTGCTGCAAATTAACCGAATCAGACCATCATCTCCTGAACCGCATCACACACAAACATATGATTTTGCTTTGTTTTGTGAGATGGAGCCAGAAAAACTTTTACTATGTCATTTACATTTAAAGAATCTTCTTATAGAATTACATATAGAATTCATTTTTTTTTTCTAAGCTGAATTGTATAAGATGTTTATATTTATTATGTTGAATGGTGAATCTGTATCTGCCAAGCAGGCATGTGACGGTATCAAAGTTTCATGTTGCGATTAATTGCTAATGCTTTTGTCACTATATACGGTATTATCACGATACTGAAATTTAGTTGCAAAAAAGTGTTGCCATAGTAAAGTATAACAGGTTTAATAACGTTTTTCTTATAACAAAAAGAAACTGAACATTTAAATGCAATAAATTAGTGAATACATTAAATATTTCATACATTAATATTTAAATACAATAAATAAAGTAAATAATTTCACACAGATTAAAGTGCAAAATAATGATAAAGACCAATCGGTAACACTTTACAATAAGATCTCATTAGTTAACCTTAGTTAATGCACTAACATTAAGATTAAGCAATAGCTACATTTGCTACAGAAGTTATTAATCTTTGTTAAAAAATACAACTGTTAGTTCATGTTAGCTCGAGTTCATTAAATAACACAGTAGCAACTTTTGATTATAACAACGTGTTATTAAATATCGAAATGAACTAAGATTAATGAATGTTCAGAAGAATTTTTCTTTGGTAGTTTGTTAACTACTGCATTAACAAATGGAGCCTTAATGTAAAGTGTGACCGAACAATAAAGAATCAAAACACTTTCAAACAATATCTAGGGCATGTTGTAGTCCGAAATAAAATGTAAAAAAGTTTGAAAATAAATGGCCTATTAAGTCTAAATATTTCAGTAGCGATACACAAATCTGAATGGCTGTTTAAATCATTTAAATAGGTTTCGCTGCAGCTGCTTTGTTTCCGGAGTAACGGCTGCATTTCTGCTGTTCAGCGCCACCTGCTGTCAGAGAGTGAGAGTGCTTTTGCTTCTCATCCGGGCGTGTTTACATGAGTGCGCAGCGGTGTCGTGCGTTGTGACCAGTTGATGGGAAAAGTATTCTTAAAATGCTTTCCAAAATCGGAATAATTTGTAATAAATAATTATTCACGGTATTTTGTAAGTGCCCACGATAACAATACCGTGCATGTTCATTATCGTGATATATCGCATTACCGAATACCGGCACATGTCTACTGCCAAGTAAAACCATAGAAACTGATATAAATATATACGGTATATATACTCACACACACACACACACGCGTGCACGCACACACACACACACACACACACACACACACTCACACACACAGGAGAATCGGAGATGACAGAATGATGGTTTTGTCTTTCAGCAGGTGAAACACGTTCAGTTGTTCAAATTATCGTGATATATCGCATTACCGAATACCGGCACATGTCTACTGCCAAGTAAAACCATAGAAACTGATATAAATATATACGGTATATATACTCACACACACACACACACGCGTGCACGCACACACACACACACACACACACACACACACTCACACACACAGGAGAATCGGAGATGACAGAATGATGGTTTTGTCTTTCAGCAGGTGAAACACGTTCAGTTGTTCAAACATTTACTGCAGTTTGAGGAGAAACACTTTTTCAAAGTCTAAACTGTACATCTCGTGTGTGTGTGTGTGTGTGTGTGTGTGTGTGTGTGTGTGTGTGTG
>NW_015506579.1:52155-54501 GCF_001515645.1 Sinocyclocheilus grahami
CCGTTTTTAAAAATCTAAACTGTACATCCCGTGTGTGTGTGTGTGTGTGTGTGTGTGTGTGTGTGTGTTCACAGGCACGAACGCGTCGGCCTTCGATCAGCTGGTCCTGACGCTGGCGTGGGATCGAGTGGACATCGCTAAAGATCACGTGTTTGTTTACGGACAACAGCTGCTGGTTCGTACCTGTGTGTGTGTTTGTGTGCCGATAAACACTGAGAGAAACAGTTGTCTAGTGTACACACACACACACGCTGTGACCTACTGACCTCTGACCTCTCAGCACATTCTGATACACTAACAAGAACAATGTTACTTTCACATGTATCATGTTAGTACTGTCGTATTCTGTAAACTGTAAAGTAACAAACATCAAGGAAATGTGACAATTTTATATGTATATATATATATATATCATCATTGCACAGTATTAGATTAATATAATATAATTGGTAACACTTTATTTTAAGATGACACACTTAAGATGTTACATGTACTTACTTTAGTAATGAGAGTGAATTATGCATAATTAAAAGTAACCCTATAGTAGGCTCATGTAGTTAATTAATATTACTCCGTACTTATTTGTGTAATTATGCTAACAACATCACTTTAGTGTATAGTGTAATAGTGTTACTATATAGTTTATATGAGTTGGCTGGTTCCAAAAATTAAACTAAAGACAACCAACAAAAGTGAAGCAAAAGAGACTCAGTTCAGTTTAGTTCACCCAGAAATCATTTACTCTCCCTCATGTTGTTCCAAACTTGTATGACTGACTTTCTTCTGTGAAACACAAAAGTAGATATTTTGAAGAATGTTGGGAAACAAACAGCATTGGACACTAACTGTATGGACAAAAGGACAGACATTCTTCAAAATATCCACTTTTGTTGATTTTTGGGTGAACTGTGTCTTTAAGTTTACGTGCAATGTCAATGAAAGTTCTGGGCTCTGAGTTTAACACTCAGTGTCAAAGTCATGTGAATGTATTAAAGACATTGGTGTGTGTGTGTGTGTGTGTGTGTGTGTAGGTGGGTTCCCTCGAGCAGGCGATGTTGGATGCGTTGGTGATGGACCGCGTGGAGTTCGTTAAGCTCCTGATCGAGAATGGCGTCAGCATGCACCGCTTCCTCACAATCACACGTCTGGAGGAGCTGTACAACACGGTACACATACACACACACACACACACACACACACACACTCTCTCTCTCTCACACATATACGCTCTCTCACACACACACACACACACACTTATACACTCTGTCACACACACACACACACACACACTTATACACTCTGTCACACACACACACACACACATACACACTTATACACTCACACACACACACGTGCTGCTCCTCTTATGCTAAGTCTAAACTGACCTTGATTGTAAATCGGAACATTTCTATTCTCACAGAAACAAACTCCAACCAATCCGACGCTCTATCACTTGGTGAGGGACGTCAAACAGGTAAAGCTGTTCAGCTGATGCACGTGTGTCTGACGCCAAACTGCAGTCGTCTGAGATTTCTTTCCTTGTGTTTTTTTGCTAGGGTAACCTCCCGCCCAACTATAAGATCACGCTGATCGACGTGGGGCTGGTGATCGAGTATCTGATGGGAGGAACGTACAGGTGCAACTACACGCGCAAACGCTTCCGCATCATCTACAACAACCTGCACGGGAACAGCCGGGTAAACCAGCGCTAACAGTGTTTATATCAGCCGAAATATGTACTAAAACTAAAATATTTACTTGAAGATTTTGAGTTTTTAAGTTAATATTTCAATCATTTAACAACACATTTGCATGTTCACGGTTCTCTGGTGCCAGTTAATGGTCACATGACATGCAGATAAAAAACAAATGACATATTTTTTACTTTTTCTTTAATATTTTAATATCTTTTCAGACAAAAATCTATTTCTGCATTTTAATTTTCATTATTATTATTGTTTAATTATTAGTCACATCAGAATGAAAGATCTAATGCTTTGTCTCTCTGTGTCTGTCTGTCTGTCCATCCATCTGTCTGTTGTTCTGTCTGTCTGTTGTTCTGTCTATCTGTCTGTCCGTCTGTTCTGTCCATCTATCTGTCTGTTGTTCTGTCTGTATGTCTGTCTGTTGTTCTGTCTGTGTGTCTGTCTGTTGTTCTGTCTATCTGTCTGTCCGTCTGTTGTTCTGTCTGTTGTTCTGTCCATCTGTCCGTTGTTCTGTCCATCTGTCCGTTGTTCTGTCCATCTGTCCGTTGTTCTGTCCATCTGTCCGTTGTTCTGTCCATCTGTCCGTTGTTCTGTCCATCTGTCCGTTGTTCTGTCTGTCTGTCCGTCTGTTGTTCTGTCT
>NW_015506579.1:54839-57339 GCF_001515645.1 Sinocyclocheilus grahami
TGTCTGTTGTTCTGTCCATTTATCTGTCTGTCCATCTGTTGTTCTGTCTGTCTGTCTGTCTGTTGTTCTGTCCGTCCGTTGTTCTGTCTGTCTGTTGTTCTGTCTGTGTGTCTGTTGTTCTGTCCATTTATCTGTCTGTCCATCTGTTGTTCTGTCCATCTATCTGTCTGTTGTTCTGTCTGTCTGTCTGTTGTTCTGTCTGTTGTTCTGTCCATTTATCTGTCTGTCCATCTGTTGTTCTGTCCATCTATCTGTCTGTTGTTCTGTCCATCTATCTGTCTGTTGTTCTGTCCGTCTGTCTGTTGTTCTGTCCATCTATCTGTCTGTTGTTCTGTCCATCTGTCTGTTGTTCTGTCCCATCTATCGTCTGTGTGTCCGTCTGTTGTTCTGTCTGTGTGTCTGTTCTATCTGTCTCTTCATCTGTCTTTTTCTGTCTGTCTGTTGTTCTGTCCATCCATCTGTCTGTCTCTCCATCCGTTCTGTCTGTCAGCGGTCAGGTCGACACACAGCTAGTAGCTCCCATGAGTCCTTCAGCATTCAAGCAGATAAAAAAGAGAAAACACGACACAATCACTTCATCAACACGGCGCAGCCCTACAAATCCAGGGTAAGACGAGTGTTTGAGCGTGTTTGTCTGTCGCATCTCTCGCCGCATCGTGTGTTTGATCGTGTGTTTTTCCTCCTCAGCTGGACTCTGTCTCCGAGCAGCAGAAGAAGAAGAGTAAGGAGGAGGTGGTGGACATCGACGATCCAGAGACGCGCAGGTTCCCGTACCCCTTCAACGAGCTGCTGGTGTGGGCCGTGCTGATGAAGCGGCAGAAGATGTCTCTGTTCTTCTGGCAGCACGGCGAGGAGTCCATGGCCAAAGCTCTGGTGGCCTGCAAACTGCTGCGCTCCATGGGATACGAGGATACGAGGCGCGACGTGGTGGACGACACCTCCGAGGAGCTGAAGGAGTATTCCAAGTGAGTCTCTGTCAGTCGAGTCCCCTTCATTTCTACAATACAGACTGTTTCAAACAGCTTCACGGTAATAAATGACAAAACAACAGAATCATTGATGCAAACTTTTGAAATGAGGCTGCTGTGTCTTCATTCTGTTCATACCCGTCAACCCTCCCGTTTTTCCTGCGATTCTCCCGTATTTTACCATTCTATCCTGCTATCATCCCGTTTAAATATTTTCCCGTTTTCCTGTTTCAGATTTAAAGGGATAGTTTACCCATGTTTTTTCTCACCCTCAAGGCATCCTAGATGTATATGACTTCCTTGTTTCAGACGAATCCAATCCGAGTTATATTAAAAATTGTCCTGGCTTTTCCAAGCTTTATAATGGCAGTGAATGGGTGTTTTTGTTCAACAGTCCAAATGAAATCAAATAAAGCGCATCCATCCACGTCATCCGCGCGGAATGGCTTCCGCGATCAACAGTTAGCAGAAGTGTTTATAACATTTTAAATATGGATATTTTTCTTACAAAAGCGCATGGATTCGATACAGGATTCCTTTATTCTCTCCCCAGAGCCGTGTGAGGCACCTTTTATTATGGATGGATGTGCTTTATTTGACTTTTTTTTTTTTTAACTGTTGAAAAAATAACAGCCATTCACTGCCATTATAAAGTTCTGTCTGTCTGTCTGTTGTTCTGTCTGTTGTTCTGTCCATTTATCTGTCTGTCCATCTGTTGTTCTGTCCATCTATCTGTCTGTTGTTCTGTCCATCTATCTGTCTGTTGTTCTGTCCGTCTGTCTGTTGTTCTGTCCGTCTATCTGTCTGTTGTTCTGTCCATCTGTCTGTTGTTCTGTCCCATCTATCTGTCTGTTGTTCTGTCCATCTGTCTGTTGTTCTGTCCATCTATCTGTCTGTGTGTCCGTCTGTTGTTCTGTCTGTGTGTCTGTTCTATCTGTCTCTTCATCTGTCTTTTTCTGTCTGTCTGTTGTTCTGTCCATCCATCTGTCTGTCTCTCCATCCGTTCTGTCTGTCAGCGGTCAGGTCGACACACAGCTGGCAGCTCCCATGAGTCCTTCAGCATTCAAGCAGATAAAAAAGAGAAAACACGACACAATCACTTCATCAACACGGCGCAGCCCTACAAATCCAGGGTAAGACGAGTGTTTGAGCGTGTTTGTCTGTCGCATCTCTCGCCGCATCGTGTGTTTGATCGTGTGTTTTTCCTCCTCAGCTGGACTCTGTCTCCGAGCAGCAGAAGAAGAAGAGTAAGGAGGAGGTGGGATTCATCGACGATCCAGAGACGCGCAGGTTCCCGTACCCCTTCAACGAGCTGCTGGTGTGGGCCGTGCTGATGAAGCGGCAGAAGATGTCTCTGTTCTTCTGGCAGCACGGCGAGGAGTCCATGGCCAAAGCTCTGGTGGCCTGCAAACTGCTGCGCTCCATGGGATACGAGGCCAAGAAGAGCGACGTGGTGGACGACACCTCCGAGGAGCTGAAGGAGTATTCCAAGTGAGTCTCTGTCAGTCAGACCGAAACCAAAAACACTGGTG
>NW_015506579.1:62339-76235 GCF_001515645.1 Sinocyclocheilus grahami
TGTATATTGTTAGAAAAGATTTCTATTTTAAATAAATGCTGTTCTTTTTAACTTTTTATTCATCAAAGAATCCTGAAAAAAAGTATCACAGTTTCCCAAAAACATATTGTGCAGCACAACAGTTAATAATTCTAATAATAAATCATCATATTATACTGATTTCTGAAGATCATGTGACACTGAAGACTGGAGGAATGATGCTGAAAATACAGCTGCGCATCACAGAAATACATTACAGTTTAACAGAGATTCACATAGAAAACCATTATTTTAAATCATAATATTTCACAATACTAAATTTTTGATCAAGTAAATGCAGCAGTGATGAGCAGAAGAAACTCCTGTAAAAACATAAAAAATCGTTCCCAAACGTTTGATATATAATTTGAGAGGTAGTGTATAATCTGGCTCAGAGCTGAATCTCTGCTGATCTAGCGAGAATACAAAACTTCCTCACCGCATGAATGCTATGAAATGCATCATATTTAGTGAGAAAGTGTGACGTGGAAGAGCAGAACAGACTCTATTTTTATATCCAACTGTTGGGATCCGCACATATGATGCAGTGTGGTGATATTAGTTCTGTGTAAGTGTGTTGTTGTTTCAGTGATGATCTCGTGACGCTGTGTGTGTTGGCAGTGTGTGCGAACTCGAGCGAGGCGCATGTTAAGGATCTGTGTAGGACCGGTGTGTGGTTGACGCCGGTGCTGCAGGCCATCTATCTGTTCGTGCAGTACATACTGATGGTGAACCTGCTCATCGCCTTCTTCAAGTGAGTGTCGCGCCGCTGTGTGTCTGTGAGAGTCTCCACCGTAACTGAGCGTGCCGTTTCTCCGCAGTAACGTCTACATGCAGGTGAAGTCCATATCCAACCTGGTGTGGAAATACCAGCGCTATCACTTCGTCATGGCATACCACGACAAGCCGGTGCTTCCGCCGCCGCTGATTCTGCTCAGCCACGCCACGTCTGTGCTGTCCTCCATCTGCAGGAAGAGGAAGAAGGACAGCAGCGCCTACGGACCAAGTAACGCACCTCTCGCTCGCGCCGCCGCTTCTGCTCGCGTCTGTCAGCGCTCTTCCTGTGTGTGTGTGTGTGTGTGAGAGAGAGTGTGTGTGGTGTGTGTGTGTGTGAGAGAGTCTGTGTGTGTGTGTACGCACCTCTTGCTCGCGCCGCCGCTTCTGCTCGTGTCTGTCAGCGCTCTGACTGTCCTGCTGTTTTTCAGAGCTCTTCCTGACCGAGGAGGACCAGAAGAAGCTGCACGACTTCGAGGAGCAGTGCGTGGAGACGTACTTCCACGAGAAAGACGATCAGTTTCACTCTGGGAGTGAAGAGAGAATCAGACTCACGTCCGACAGGTACGATGATGAACGGCATGCTCATGCATCAGAATCCACAACACACACAAAAAGCCTGCATTTAATAAAATATTGAGATCTGAGAGTGAGATTTACAGATCATTTACTGGGGAAAACATCTGTCACGTGTTTTTCTTTTACTGTCAGACTCTTTTCTCTTTCAGCATCATCAATGAAATGAGTCTCTCTGTGACCCTGGAGCACAAAACCAGTCATAAGGGTCAATTTTTCTAAATTGATATGTATGCAATAAATAATCTTTCCATTGATGTATGGTTTGTTAGGATCGGACAATATTTGAAAATCTGGAATCTGAGGGTGCAAAAAAATCTAAATATTGAGAAAATCATCTTTAAAGTTGTTCAAATGAAGTTCTTAGCAATGCATATTACTAATCAAACATTAAGTTTTGATATATTTACGGTAGGACATTTACAAAATATCTTCATGGAACATGATCTTTACTTAATATCCTAATGATTTTTGGCATAAAAGAGAAATGTATAATTGTGACCCATACAATGTATTGTTGGCTATTGCTACAAATATCCGACTTAACACTGCTTTTGTGCTGCAGGGACACATCAGACGCATTCATGGCTGGTAGATTTGCTCAGTTCACTCACCTTTAGCTGGTGCACGTTTTAACGACTTTTACTACATTCTTTTTGTTGACATCTGAGGGATCGCTTGATCCATGAGCGTGTTTACATGAAATCAAACATTACAGATCCCCAAACAGTAGGTCACGGGTTTGATTCCCAGGGAACGCATGAACTGAAAAAGCTTGAATGCAACGTTAGTCTCATTTGGATGAAAGTGTCTACCAAATGCATAAAGGTGAAATAAAGCCTCTGGAACTGTGATTATCTTCTGTAAAGCTGCTTTGAAACGGTATGCATTGTGAAAAGCGCTATATAAATAAATGAGAATTGATTGTGTTTACCTGTGTTTGTTTTTTAGGGTGGAAACGATGTGTGTGCAGCTGAAGGAGGTCGGAAACAAGGTGAACTTCATCAAGCGCTCTCTGCACACGCTGGATTCTCAAATCGGACACCTGCAGGATCTCTCGGCGCTCACGGTGGACACGCTAAAGGCGCTGACCGCGCAGCGAGCGTCCGAGGCTAGCAAAGTGCACAACCAGATCACACGCGAGCTCAGCCTCTCCAAGAACCTGGGGCCCGACGTGACGGGGCACTCGAGTGCTCTGGTGCGGTGCAGCGTGGGATTCCTGCCTCCCGCCGCCAGCATAGCAGAGTCTCTGTTCGGGGGCGGAGCTGGAGGCGGAGCTGAGGAGCAGCAGGGGGCGGAGCTTCCTCAGAGCCCCGAGACACGCCCTCTGTTCACGGCCGAGGCTGGATCCTCCGGCTGCACCTTACCTCAGTCGCTCAGACACTCACCGCAGCTGCGGCGCCGCGGACGCTCCGTGCTCCAGGACACGGGTCCTAGAAGCCTCGCCACGTTCTTCGTCAGCACACCGTCGCAGCTCACCGTTTCGCAGACGCACACGGAGCCGGCGCATGTCGCAGTGGAGTTCGGGGCCTTCGTGGGTGAGTATGAGGAGGGTGTTTATGGGACGAGTGATGGAGGCCCCTCAGGGGCGGTCGTGTGTGAGGGATACGTCAATCACGCCTTCACTGATGATGAAGACGATAGACCCGCCCCCGACCCGCCTGACAGAAACACGCCCCTCCCGGGCCTTCCTCTGGCCCCTGAGCACCAGCCCCGGGGCCCCCGGCGCATCCGGAGAGACGGTCGCTTCAGACGTGCGCTGAACATACTCACACAGAGAAGCGGAGGTTTGGCTGGGAATCGGGGAACCCCACCCTAACTGTGACCTTTGACCCTCACCCCGTCTGCATGCCCCTGTGTGTGTTAGAGCGGGTGAGACGGGTGACCTCTGGCGGTGGTTTCATCTCAACCGCTCTCTTCTTACTAAATGAACAAAGTGCTGTCGTGTCTTTTGTGTGTGTGTGTGTGTGTGAGATCGCAGTCAACTAAACTAACCCGGGCTGGTGCTGGTTAGGGTTTTGGTTAGTGACGGGTTATTAAAGCTGATTGGAGGGGAAACATTTAACACGGTGGCTGTAATGAACTGATGACTGTGCTTAAACAAGCGTGGTTCGGTCTTTGAACTCATTTTCCCGTTTTAGGTCACAAGGATGATCCTGAGGGTCAGAGGTCGTTTCCTAAAGAGGGTGCTGTCAGCAGCCGCCAGTCGAGTCCCTCCAGAAAGACTCGGGATGTGGTGAGTGTAGTATGTTAAAGATGTGGTGATTGTTCTGTGCGGCTCGATCCGGATGTGTTATGTGTGTCTGCAGGCGGCTGTGGCGCAGGGTCACATGCGGACGGTGAACTCGTACGCTGGTTTCACAGAGTTCGACAGAAACCCTACGTTCCTGCATCCAGAGTCCAGTGAGTGTAAACAGCAGCGTTGCACAACACAAGACACTTTAAACATGAACCCCGATTCATCCTGAGCACAATTACACACACCTTTCTTTCTTTCACCTTTTGTGTGTGTTTCAGCACTCGGTAAGCAGGAGAGGACGCGTGTGTCGTTGGAGGACGTCTCGTGTTATGAGGATCTGCTGCTGGTCAGTCAAACACACAACAACACAAGCAGAGTGTTTACGAGAAACGACATTCACACACGCACGTAACTCTGTCTGTCTTTCGTTCTCAGGGGAAATCAGCTCAGTCCAGCAAACTGTGAGTAACTGTGTGTGTGTGTGTGGAATGTTTTGACCACAAATAAAGTGATTGTGTTTTCATCAGGAACACAGTAATACCGTGGTATGTTGTGTGTTGTTCTGCTGATTCTTTGCTCTGTGTGTCTGTGGAGCAGCGATCGTTTCTCCGTTCAAGCCCATGGAGAGTTATCAGTATTCAGGTAAGTGTTTCTGTCACTCCGTCCAACTAAAGCATAAACGTGTCCTGATTTAAACCCAACCCACGACGCCTCGCTCAAACACAGACTGTCCTGAGAGCATCTGAATGTGTCATATAGCGGGCCGAGGCTCTGTGGTGTGGGTTTGAAGCAGGCGTGTGACGTGTACTGACATCAGCCCTGTGTGTGTGTGTGTGTGTGTGTGTGTGTGTCAGCGGTGGAGCGTAATAACCTGATGCGGTTGTCTCAGAGTATTCCATTCACCCCAGTGCCCCCTAGAGGTAAGACACAGCGCTGCCCTCCTGTCTCTCTCTGTCCCATCAGGCTTTGCTGTTTATCATGTAGTTCTGGGCGGCGTGACGGTAGAATGTGTTTCACAGTAAATATAAGCGATTTATTTTTACATGTGAGAGGAGAAACATGGAGTGATGTGAAAATACATTACAGGCAAATGTGAAGATTGTCTTTTGCACTGATTTGATATGAATCAGCTGATCTTTTGCTTTGTGTGCATCAAATTCCAAATAAACCGAGAACATCATTAAATCAGTTGAAGCACCTTTTGTTTGTAAAAGACAGAATTCAGTCAGAACTTTAGCGTGACGCAGAAATGTTTGGTGATATTGTGTGTTTGCGAGGTCAGACGCGTGTTTATGCGTGTCGTTCTCATGTTTGCGTGTCGTACAGGTGAGCCGGTGACCGTGTACCGTCTGGAGGAGAGCTCTCCCAACACCATCAACAACAGCATGTCGTCGTGGACTCAGCGCGGTCTCTGTGCTAAGATCGAGTTCCTCAGTAAAGAGGAGATGGGTGGAGGCCTGCGGCGGGCGCTGAAGGTGCTCTGCACCTGGTCCGAGTATGACATGCTGAAGCCTGGACACCTGTACATCGTCAAGTCCTTCCTACCTGAGGTGGTCAACACCTGGCAGAGCATTTACAGAGAGGACACAGTCCTGCACCTCTGTCTCAGGGTACGATCACACACCGGATGTTCTCCAGCTGTTCCTCATTACTCACCCAAACACAGAGTCACAAGAGTTTATAATAACAGCTCCAGTGCTGTGAAACAGTGACCGATCTTTTCTTCCATATTGACACTTTTGAGTAACAGGTGAGGGCGGGGCTTGATTCTATCCACCGGTTGTTGATTGGATATTGAGATGTGGGTGTGGCTCTCAAAAATTGTGAGCTGCAGGGGCGGAGCTTAAGAACACTAAATGACTGGAGAAGATCCGGTTTTGACATTTTGATTAAAAATGACGAGATCAAAATTTTTAAAGGGGTCATGAAATGCATTTTTTAAATGATTTTATAATGTTTCCATATAATCTAGTCAGATATATATCTTTTTTTTCATCAAAAATGGTCATAGTTCAGATGTAAATGGTAATTTTTTAATTCTGAACTTAGCGTCTGATCGTTGGAAGGGGCGTGTCTGTCAGGGGAAACATCTTCGCATATGAAATGAGCATTACATGTGCAACTCTCTCAAAAACTTTTACTGCATTTTTACTGCACACACACACACACACACACAGTGGAGGGTGTTGCTGAGACCGGAGTGTGTCTCTGCAGGTTTCTGGAGGTGTTCCTGCTCTACTGTCACTCTGCCGGTCAGTGGTTTGCCATCGAGGAGTGCATCACTGGAGACTTCCGCAAGTTTAATAACAACAACGGGGATGAAATCGTCCCGACCAACCTTCTGGAAGAAACCATGCTGGCCTTCAGCCACTGGACGTATGAATACACGCGAGGAGAGCTGCTGGTGCTGGATCTGCAGGGTTTGTGTCTCACTCAGATCTCTTCATCTGCATTCCAGCAGTCAGTGCTTTAGCTTCTGGGGTAGTTCACCCAAAAATGAATGTCAGTCCCTATCCACTGCCTGTATAGACGAGCGCAAGCAGGACATTTCTCAAAATGTATCTTTTTGTGGTCTGAAAAATAAAGAAGGGCATATGGAATTAGAACAACACCAGGGTGTGTAAATGATGCCTGGACTTCCATTCTTGGGTGAACTATCCATACTGTAGCAACACTTTACCATTGCAGCTGTGTCTGTAAACTTGTGTTTGTTTTACAGAGAGTTTAAATGATGGTCTGTATGTGGTGATTCTCTCTCTCGCTCTCTCTCAATTTTTTTTCAATTCATATTGCTTTATTGGCATGACATACTACAATTGGTGGCTGACTAAATACTTTTTTTCCCCACTGTAATGTGCTACCAAAGAGGAAGTAGGTCCTTCAACAAGTAATATTCTTAATTTGTGGTTTTCATGGAGCGACTGGAACTCAGGAATGCTTTGCTGTATTTGACTGTACAGTGAGGCTCTTAAAGAGCAGGTCATATGGGTTTTTGAAAAATATCTCTTGCATTTTATAACGTAGCTATCTTTAAATGAAAACAATCTGCAAAGTTGTTAATCAAAAAAGTGCATGATAAAGATATTGTCTCTCAAAAGTCGAATCTTTTGCCTGTTACCGGTATACGTCACTGGGTAACACATTTGCATAAGCCCCGCCTGCCCGCTAACACTTCCGCTGGTTAGTGTGTGTACATCATGTTGAGAAGACGCTGTGTTCAAGGATACCACAGAAACACAATTCCAACCTTTTGTTGTGTGCATGTCATTTTACGAGGACTGCTTCTCTAATCTTCGTCGGCTTCTAATCTTCTTTATTTGGACTAGCAAGCTCTCCGAAGCACAACCTGTAAGTACGATTGATATGTTATGTGTACATTTTCAATTGAGTGCTCAAAATATCAAGTTTTTGTGCTAATATGTGATGTACACCTAGTGCAGCTTTAGGTTTCCAGGTAAAGCACGGTATTACTGTCTTACTGAAGTAGTTCTGATAATTCGCAGTGAACCCACTATTTCCTAAGAATGTGTCGATTAATGTAGACTGACCTTATTCTAATAATTACTTCGTTTAATAATAAAGAATGGAGTGTAGCGCACAGACTTTATAATCGTAGTGAAACTGCTGTTTATTTTGCTGCACGGCAGTTCTAGTGTTAAGACAGAGCGTCTTTAGTCTGTCGTTCTTCAGACATTACAGTAGACATATTTTGGTTTTCAAACTGTATGGTTTCATCAGTTAGTCACGTTAGCACCCGGCTAACGTATCCACCGTTATTGTTTTAAGTGTTCACAGTTTAGCAGCTAATCTTTAGCTGTGGGCACGATTCGCTTGCATAAGTGTTTTCTGTATTTTATGTCATTATTATAAGAACAGATTGGAGCACTATATTACTCCTCTCTGCCAATCACAGCAGGCTTGGCCAGCTGACCAATCAGAGCAGAGTAGGCTTCTGGAAGGGAGGGGTTTGCTCCGAACGAATCGTTTAGAAATCAATGGAATATGACTCTAATATTAAATGTATATTCTGAGAAAATTACAATGTTTTCTGACCTTAGATGCATTTAAACCTGCTGTAGGGGAGTGTAACACAATATTAGTATGCTTTATGGCTACACAACTATATGGCTCCGCGTTATCGTCCGGGCAGAACTATTGTTCCAGCCACCAAAGACAGATTCACAAATAACCTGCCTGATTTATCTCAACTGCTCTGTGTACCAATAAATACACATGAACTAGACGAAATAACTAGCAACATGGGCACTATCTTCTCTAATACATTAGAAGCTGTTGCCCCCATCAAATTGAAAAAGGTTAGAGAAAAACATACTGCGCCATGGTACAACAGTAATACCCATTCTCTCAAGAAAAAAAACTCGTAGTCTTGAGCGCAAATGGAGAAAAACTAACTTGGAAGTTTTTAGAATTGTGTGGAAAAACAGTATGTCCAGCTATAGACAGGCTCTAAAAGCTGCCAGGGCCGAGCATATCCACAAACTCATAGAAAATAACCAAAACAATCCAAGGTTTTTATTTAGCACAGGGGCTAGATTAACAAATAACCAGACGCCACCCGATCTAAATATTCCCGCACAGTTTAATAGTAATGACTTTATGAATTTCTTCACTGATAAAATAGATAACATCAGAAATACAATAACAAATGTAGATTCTAAGGGTGAGAAACACGGATGAAAAACATATTCAGAAAAATAAGATCATAGGCTTCAGTCAGGGTAGCGCTAGGGCTGGGCGATATAACAGTAGCATACATTTAGATCATGATAACCACAGTTAAATACTCACATATAGCACCTCAATACCATGGTAAAAATTATTTGTATAAAAAACAGTAGTCCAAATACATTAGTATAAATGCACAAACGCTCTCGCCATTCCATTACTCCTTTAATGCATGTCTACATTAATAATATAATTCGATATCTCACATTTCTGCCACAATACCGTGCTGCAGTTAGTGTTACTACAGTAAATCATGGTAAATGATGGTGATTTGTGGATTGAAAAGCTTGTCAGTGCTTGACTGTACTGGTGTTTAACAGCATACGATATAATAAGAGTTGATTAGTTTTCTTCTTGTGTGTTTGGTTGCGTCAGGTCTTATGATATGATCTTTGGCCCCGCGAATCTGGGAGACGATGCCATTCGAAACTTCCGCTCCAAGCATCACTGCAACTCGTGCTGCAGAAAACTCAAACTTCCCGGTGAGTGTAGCGATCGCTGAACAGAACGATGCTGAGTTAAAGCGGCTTCAGGCCGTGCTGTCACATCTATAGCATCTATATGTCATTATCAATTGATTTTGTTTTATTTTTGCATTGGAAGTAGAGAATATCAGTAAATGTAATTTTTTAAAGTGACATTTTTATATGATGTAGTTTAGCATTTACTTTAACCCCAAACCCCTCAATCAAGATTTATTTTTGGCCCTTCACTCTGAAAAGTTTAGGCTCTTTGTGTTAGATTGTGATTGATTTGTAAGTGAATTATCTAGTCCTTATCTGGCAGTTTCTGAGGAGTTTAATGTGTGTGTGTGTTTGTGCTCAGATCTGAAGCAGAACGACTACACTCCTGATAAACTCATGCCCTCTGAGGGACCGTCCCATTCACCGCCTGCAGGGGGCGCCACTAAAGAACCGCGTCCCTCAATGCGATTAATGCTGTGAGCCTCACACACACACTCTCACACACACTCACACTCTTCTCTCACACACACACACACTCTCACACACACACCAGCACACACACACTCTCTCACTCACACACACTCACACTTTTCTCTCTCACACACACACACACTCTCACACACACTCACACTCTTCTCTCACACACACACACACTCTCACACACACACACACACACACACACACACCTCACTACATCACACACACACACACAGACACTCACCACACACAGACACACTCACACACACACACACTCACACTCTTCTCTCTCACACACACACTCTCTCTCACACACACACACACACACACACACACACCAGCACACACTCTCTCACACACACACACACACACACACCAGCACACACTCTCTCACACACACACACACACACGCACACATAACTGAAAACGATGATGACACGGTGTGTGTGTGTGTGTAGGACGCAAGCGTGCACGTTTTATATGAATGCGTCGCCTCTGAACAAATAAACAGATGTTTTAATAAGTCACGTTTAATCCTGTACAATTATAACAGGGATTATCAGCTTTTAAAAGTCTTTTATAAAGTTTTTATGTCTGTATAAATTATAAAGTGGTTAATAACTGGTACAATATCACTGTATAGAGTTAAATATTTATTCTAAACTACAGAAAGTTGCCTTGTATAAAATAAAAGCAATTTTACATGTGATGTCTGTCACTTTTGGGAAAGAACTCTTGCTCGTTATACTATTATCAGATTTTGTACAGAGCTGTATGCCAAGAGAATGTGTTTATGTACAGAGCTGTATGAATGCATTTATGGTTCAGACTTCCTATGCGTTTGAATCTCTGGGCAGATTGCAATGCAAGCGATTTCACTGAAAGCGGTCCATGCAGTCAAGACTCCTCTTTATGATGTTACAGCGGTACTCTTGTCCTTTACTGTAGGAGGAGGATCGTGTGAGAGTGTTATTCATCTAGTGTATCTCATAGATACATTTATCTGGCACGATGCTATCAGCTGAAACATGAGAATATTTGATGCTGGGGATACTATATCAATGGATCTGTACACTTTTTTTTTAACTGTATATTTAATAAAACACTGAAAAATCATCTAAAGGTTATCCGTATCTGTTTTCTCTCACTCTGAAATTCTTTGTTTCACTTCACTCAGTGTGTTCCTAATTTGTGGTTTTAATTTAAGTTATTGATCATGTTCTATGCTGTAGTGTTTATTAAATCATACACTGTCAGAATAAACAGGTTGCATTTTATGGGTGCAACTGGCAGCCCCTTGTGAAAATGAACCATGGTTTTACTAAAGTGACCTCAGTTTTAATGTGTTTGTGGAGTAGCTGACCTCAGAGAAGTGCTTCTGCGACCGACGGCGCAAGAGACTTTCCTCAAACGAACAATCAGGTAAGTGACAGAAACTAACCCGAATCCAAGCATCTGCTGTTTCTGGAACCTGCAGCATTTGCTAAAGCGCTGCTGACAACAGTCAGGACACAGAAAAATCTCTTCTGTTTGTATTATTAGAACTTCTCGTGTTATATTACCTCATTAACATTAATAACTTTGTTTTATTCCTCACTTGTAAGTTGATTTGAATTAATTGAATAAATGTTTGTGGTCTTGAAATATGATGTAAATACCATAGTGTGAAAGTAAGAGTCTGAAACTATGGGTACCCCACAGAACTTTTGTTAGCAACATTCAGATGGCTTCATGTGTGCCAGTCATTCAGTCTTCACTGGCTGACCACAAAAAAAGAACATTTCTCACAGAAAATTAAACGTTTCAGGTTGGAAAAATCGTACAAGCACCTGGTCAGGGCCAAAAGACAGAGGTAGCTAGTCTAGATTGTGTCACTGTTATAAGACAACAGAAGGATGAATGAATGTTATTGTTTGTGTGAATCAGATGGCAGGACAGGTCAAGAGGTCAGCGGGTGTCGGCCGAGTCACATCGGTTTGAAGAAGATCTCAAGAAACACCAGAAGACGACATTCACGGTTTCACTCGGAGGACTCTGGACACATTTTCAACAGGTGTAAACACTCATTCACAGACACACGCACACACACAGACACTCTCTCACACACACAGACACTCACTCTCTTACACACACACACACACTCTCACACTCACTCACTCGCTCACACACACACACGCTCACTCACACACACACACAGACACACACTCACTCTCACACACACACACACACACTCTCGACACTCAGACACACACTCACACAGACACTCACTCTCACACACACACTCACACACACACACAGACACTCACTCACTCATACACACACACACACGAACACACACAGACACACTCACACACACTCACTCACTCACACACACAGACACTCACTCACTCACACACACACACACAGACACTCACACACACACACACTCACTCTCACACACACACACGAACACACACAGACACTCACTCACTCATACACACACACACACGAACACACACAGACACACTCACACACACTCACTCACTCACACACACAGACACTCACTCACTCACACACACGAACACACACACACACTCACTCTCTCACACATATAATACATGACTTTCGGCCAGATCTTGTCTAGAGTCACTAGTTGCAGAATCAGAGCCAGGCTTCAGAATAGGGGCGATCGTCACAGAAAATCACATTCTGATCCTGATTTTTAGCTTCAGACTGATTCCATGCAGCTGGAGATCAGACAGGTTTCATATTTTGAGCCGAGTTTAGAACACATTATTTATTCGTCTTGTGTCAGAATAACAAGGTTATTAGCTGAACAGTTACGTTTATTAAAACCAGTGTATCCGCTGGGTGTTTTATTAGCAATGTAACAACTTTACAATATTCTTATTATGTTAATTTTCCAGCTCATCCACCATATTTCTGACCATCAGCAGACAAAGTAATGGTACACATGAACACAGATACCAAGAGAAGCAGAGTTTGATCCGTATCAGGATTTTTACAGATCTTAGCACAGACCAAACCTAGCATTCACAGATATTTATATTTCATAGTTTGTCTCTGTTTACCACTCTGCATGTATATTGCGAATGAGTCAACACACGACAGAGTAAATACAGTCAGACAACTCAAAGCACATGTGTGTTTACATCTGTTTATTTATGCATGTTTAAGGTTTATAGAATACATGGATTTAAAGATTGCGCTTAATATTATAAGAAACCAGGTGAGAGAATCAGTCAGTCCGTGCATCAGAAGCTCATGCACCAGTGAGAGATGCTTGATTCAGAGGAGTATTAGTACAGAGACAGGTGTATGATATGATGGCGTCAGAGCTGCTGCTAATGCTGACTGTAGTGTCACTGATGGGGTTTAATGAGCTAGTTTCAGTCTCAGTGGATGAGGGTTATTGCACTGCTGTGAGTAGCCGATCCCTGAACACTAGCCTACAGAACAGAACAGGGCCCAAGCTGTGTGTAACGCTGGAAGATACTAGTGCGTGTGAACGTCACGACAATGATGAGTGTGTTTGTGAGTGATTTAATGTTAACCATCAGCTGAATCTTCTCATCCGGAGTCTCTGTCGCTTTCGGATCTGGCAGCACAGGTTATATTTGGTCACCGTATAAATAAATAAATGAAACGCATCTCCCTAAGCGGCAGGTGCACGTCTAATGAGCGGTTCGGATTATAGTGCGCTTGTATGGACGTCTAATCTCACACTGTCCGTCTAAATGACATCAAGTCCAGCCGTGAGTTTGGAGACAGCAGGCCGACGCTCCGAGTGAGAGACGAATCTGAGTTCAGGCTCCTACAGGAATACAGAAGCCGCTGAACCACCCACTGAGAGAGAGAGATTGAGAGAGAGAGAGAGAGAGACACTGAGAGAGAGAGAGAGAGCGAGAGATACAGAGAGAGAGAGAGAGAGCGAGAGATACAGAGAGAGAGAGAGAGAGCGAGAGATACAGAGAGAGAGAGAGAGGGAGGGGCGTTCCCTCAGCAGAAGTGTCCATCAGTCCTCATGCAAAGGGCTATAGCTCCGCCCACAGCTGCATGTCACACATGCATCAATCACCCGGTCACCATGGTGACAACCTGTCGCTGACCCTCATAGAGAGGAGTAGAAGAAGATGTAGGCGGCAGCCGAGCGCACGGAGGCAGCGGCGATGTCGGACACCTCATGATCGTCAAACTTGAACCAGCGCTGCTTGAGAGGGTTCTTACAGTAAGCAGTGTAGTGACCGCCATCCAGCCCACCGTAATGATTCTGCAGAGATGAGACGTCACAGATCATGTGTGAGAGAGTGTGTGTGAGAGAGAGAGTGTAAGTGAGTGTGTGAGAGTGAGAGTGAGAGAGTAAGTGAGTGTGTGTGAGAGAGAGAGAGAGAGAGTGAGAGTAAGTGAGTGTGTGTGTGTGTGTGAGTGAGAGAGAGAGAGAGAGAGAGAGTAAGTGAGTGTGTGTGTGTGTGAGTGAGAGAGAGAGAGAGAGAGAGAGTGTGAGTAAGTGAGTGTGTGTGTGTGTGTGTGTGTGTGTGTGAGTGAGAGAGAGAGTGTGAGAGAGTGAGAGAGTGTGTGTGTGTGTGTGAGTGAGAGAGAGAG
>NW_015506579.1:76245-87526 GCF_001515645.1 Sinocyclocheilus grahami
AGAGAGAGTGAGTGTGAGTGTGTGTGTGTGTGTGTGTGTGTGTGTGTGTGAGTGAGAGAGAGAGTGTGAGAGAGTGTGTGCGTGTGTGTGAGAGTGAGTGAGTGAGAGAGAGAGAGAGAGAGAGTGTGTGAGAGTGTGTGCGTGTGTGTGAGAGTGAGTGAGAGTGTGCGAGAGAGAGTGTGTGAGAGAGTGTGTGCGTGTGTGTGAGAGTGAGAGTGTGTGCGAGAGCATGTGTGTGTGGGCGTGTGTGTGAGTGAGTGAGAGAGAGAGAGAGAGAGTGTGTGCATGTGTGTGTGTGCGAGAGTGAGTGAGTTTGTGTGTGAGTGTGAGTGTGTGTGTGTGTGTGTGTGTGTGTGTGTGTGAGAGAGAGTGTGTGAGAGAGAGTGTGTGAGAGAGTGTGTGCGTGTGTGTGAGAGTGAGAGTGTGTGCGAGAGCATGTGTGTGTGGGCGTGTGTGTGAGTGAGTGAGAGAGAGAGAGAGAGAGTGTGTGCATGTGTGTGTGTGCGAGAGTGAGTGAGTTTGTGTGTGAGTGTGAGTGTGTGTGTGTGTGTGTGTGTGTGTGTGTGTGTGTGTGTGTGTGAGTGAGTGTGTGGTGAGGTCTCATACTCACAGACACAGCGTACAGGTTGTACTTCTTCAGGTTGGGTTTGGGTCCGATGACGTACTGTGACAGGTCCAGATTATCCAGCGGGAAATCCACCAGCGTCTGCAGCTTCTCCCGCCACCGGCCGTCGTATTTAAACCTTACAAACACACACCAACACGTTTGACACGCTGCTTTATGGGATATCAGAGCCCTGCGCTGCAGACGTGACTCACCGTTTCAAGTGTACGAGTAAAATGGGCGGAACTTTCCAGATTTGCATCTTCTTGATGGCGTCTCGGTGCGTTTTACAGTGGCGGCAGTAGAAGCGGTTGCTGTCGGTCAGACGCTCCTCTTTAGAGAACAGCTTCAGACAGTCCTGTACAAACACACAGCAGTGATTAAAGCCAGTTACTATGACTATAAAGTCTTAATAATCGATCTAACTCTGAGAGAATAGTGACTCCACACCCAAGTGGAAATTTCAATTTTTGAAATTGTGAGAGTTTGTGACCTGTAGCGAGCACTTGCTGCTGGACGTCATCTCCAGAGTCAGGTACATGAAGGTCTCGAAGGTGCGGGACTTGTGCTGGCAGCTCATGCACTGGACCGTGGACTTAAACTGACCCTGGAACAGAGCCACGATGATGGACTCGTTCAGGAGCCTGTGTTTGGACCAGGCCAGCTCTGCTGCGCTCACGTCGTCCAGATGATCGATGTCCTCCTCCTTATACCCGCGCCGCTTATCCGCCTGACAGAGAACGAGAGAATGCCCGTCTTTATCATGCTTTCTGGTACGAGGCGTATCGTTCCTGAAGAACACGCTCAGCTCTTGCTCTCAGCGCTGTACCTTATTGAGATCCTCGTGCAGGCCGTCCATGAGGAACAGCAGCAGCTCCTGAGAGTCCTGGTGCTCGTAGCTGGAGAAGCGGTTGTTGATTTTACAGATGGTGCCTTTAAAATCCTGCGGGCTGATCATTTTGTACTGCCCTGACCACAGTGCCTTCATGATGATGCTGAACTCCTCGGCCACCTCGCCCTTGTGACCCAGAATATTGGCCCTGTGAGAAACACACACACAGTCACACTGAATGTGATCGTTTAATCAGTGACGTCTGAAAGATGGATTACCGGTTAATGTCGTCCTGATAAATGTTCCTGTTGAAATAGTCTGCCATGGCGACCGTGTTACACAGGCACTGGAGGATAGAGTTCATGTAGCAGGTGTTGCCGAGGTTACGGAGGCCCGTTAGCAACGGCCCCTGACCTCCAAACACCGGGTTCAGGTTCCGGATCTGAGCTGCAGATGGCCGAGCAATCTCCACCTTATTGTAAGTAGCAGCGGTCAGCGGCCTGAGACACAAACACACATCAGCACGCCTGTGAAGAACTTGTGTGTGTGTGTGTGTGTGTGTGTGTGTGTGTGTGTGTGTGTGTGTGTGTGTGTGTGTGTGTGTGTGTGTGTGTGTGTGTGTGTACTTGTTCTCTCTGTTGATGGTGGGCACGGCTGCAGGTTTTCTGCTGGTCTCTGCGCTCAGCTCTTGGCTGATGTCTGGAGAGGAGTACGAGCGCTTGAGTTTGGACTGCTCTCGGTCTCGCTCCTCCTCTCTCTCGCGCTCCTGCTCCAGCTCTTTCTCCGTCTCGGCGGGCTGCGGTGGCTTGGCTTTAGCGGCGCTGGGCTGGATCTGAGGCGTGTGGACCTCCGGAGGGTACAGGTGCACGCGGTTGGTGGGAGAGTGGTAATATCTGTAGGTGCCCGTCACCGTGTCCAGAAACTGCAGAGACCAGCAGCTCAGGGTTAGAAACGCCAGCGAACAACAACACGACACGACAAACACCTGCTGCTCTTACCTTCATCCAGCCGTCTGGCAGCCCTGGGACGGTTCGGCCCATCTCCTCACTGTGTGCTCGCGTCAGAGACTCCCTCTGGAACACACACACGTGCGCGCACAGGTTACACACTCCTGTTCAAGTGTGTGATGTCGTTCACATTACACAAGGGGTGTGCGATGTTTATTGTTTTAACAATGTGCGAGACGAGTTGTCACTTTCTTCACAAAAACGCAACAAAAAACACGCTTTGCACACGTTTTCCCTGCATAATGTGGCCTATTTTAATTCTGTTAAGATTGCCCCAAAATTCAACATACAGGCCTACGTTGCCAATTTTCCCCACACGTTTTGTTGTATATTCATATGAAAGGATATAGTTAATCTGTCACATGAGCACTGTTTCTACTCATTCAATTATCTTTACTGACAAAATCCCAGAAAATATTGAGATATATTTTTTGTCAATATCCCCCACACTCCTACTCAACCCTCCATAGATCAACCTAAGCATGCTGCGTTCAGCCGTCCTGATGCTGGTGAGTGTGTGTGTGTGTGTGTGTGTGAATCTGTCACATGAGCACTGTTTCTACTCATTCAATTATCTTTACTGACAAAATCCCAGAAAATATTGAGATATATTTTTTGTCAATATCCCCCACACTCCTACTCAACCCTCCATAGATCAACCTAAGCATGCTGCGTTCAGCCGTCCTGATGCTGGTGAGTGTGTGTGTGTGTGTGTGTGTGTGTCACTCACAGTGCTGAAGGTTGCAGGTGAATCCAGAGACATGCTCTTCATGGCAGCGTCCAGCGGCACGTCCTTCTGTGCTCTCCTGTTCTTCTCATCTCTGGCGTTTCCCTGATCCTCCTCTTCGGCCGTCTGTCTCTCCAGCTTCTTCCTCTCCTGCTTCTCGTCCTCCTCCTCCTCCTCCTCCTCCTTCCTCTCGCTCTGTTCTCGCTGATGTCTCTCGGCCGTCTCTTTCTCCTCCAGGGCTCGTTTGCGCTGCTCCTGCTCTTTGCGGGCTTTCTCCATCAGACTGAGGGTCTCAGCGTGGATCTCCCTGCGCTCCTCTTCGCTCAGAGCTCTGGAAGGGTCCAGCGGGGGTTTAGCAGAGCGGTCGGGCACCACGGGGCCGTCGTTTACCGAGGGCTCATCGCTGAGCTTTGCACTCGATGCCGGTTTCACCGCAGGTTTCTTGGAGCGGTCGATCTGCATTCAGAGGAAGCGTTAGTGCATGTTTGTGTGGATGGTTGCGCGGCGCTGCAGGTGTAACTCACCTGTGGAGTGTGTCGTGGCACGGCGGCGTCTGTCTTTGCGGGTTGTTGCGTGGGTGTGTATGCGGGCGGCTCTGCGGGCGGCTCTGGGTCCACGGTTCTGCCGTTGAGCTGCGCATCTGCAGGCTCCTCACACACACTCACGGCTTCGGGCTCCTCCAGCGACGGGTACGAGAAGTTCACTGAAACCACAGCAACAGCGTCACTGCATTCACTGATCAGCATGGAGATACACTGAGATTAAGAACGATCACACCAATATCAATAACGATAATTATATTAGCACCCACGCACAATAACGTTCTGGTTATTATAAACGCTGCAGTTTTGTCGTCTGTCGCTTTAAATGCTTGAGCTTGGATGGTTTCTGATTGGCTGTCAATGTTTTTAATCGCTCATCAGATGGAAAATATTGTTCTTAAAAGTGATTCCAACGATATCGTTCCTCCGTGTCGTTATATTTCTGGTGTGATTTCATTATTCTCATAGACTTAGAGAGATTATTAAAATGTTATAGTTATCATTATAGTCATTGTCTTTGGTGTTAATGGGCCTTAAAGGGACAGTTCACCCAAAAATTCTGTCATCATTTACTCTCCCTCAAGTTGTTCCAAACATGTACGAGTTTGCCTTGAACACAAAAGAAGATATTCTGAAGAATGTTGCTGGTTCCTACTCCATTTCTGGGTGAGCTATCCCTCTAACACTCGACATCAGCCTCTTCAGCTCAAACCCTTATATCACTAGTAATGAAACAGTCGTCCCATCATTCGCTTTGATTCACAAAACTCAATTCAATTCGATACCTTTCTAAGTTCTGGCTTTGCCATGCGAATTTAAAATGTAAAATTAGACTTTATTATTCATTCTAAGTAAAAAGTCCTTTTGCAGCTCTTGTGCACTTCAGATGATCAGTGATTTTCACCCCAAAAACTTTAGACATTTTTAATATCCACAATGCATATTAGGATACATCAGTGCACGATATATCAGTGCAGCCGGTGTGTTGTGCGTGCTGTGAGACTCACGCTGGGGCAGTGTGCTGGCCGTCTGCTATATATTTTTTGTCAATATCCCCCACACTCCTACTCAACCCTCCATAGATCAACCTAAGCATGCTGCGTTCAGCCGTCCTGATGCTGGTGAGTGTGTGTGTGTGTGTGTGTGTGTGTCACTCACAGTGCTGAAGGTTGCAGGTGAATCCAGAGACATGCTCTTCATGGCAGCGTCCAGCGGCACGTCCTTCTGTGCTCTCCTGTTCTTCTCATCTCTGGCGTTTCCCTGATCCTCCTCTTCGGCCGTCTGTCTCTCCAGCTTCTTCCTCTCCTGCTTCTCGTCCTCCTCCTCCTCCTCCTCCTCCTTCCTCTCGCTCTGTTCTCGCTGATGTCTCTCGGCCGTCTCTTTCTCCTCCAGGGCTCGTTTGCGCTGCTCCTGCTCTTTGCGGGCTTTCTCCATCAGACTGAGGGTCTCAGCGTGGATCTCCCTGCGCTCCTCTTCGCTCAGAGCTCTGGAAGGGTCCAGCGGGGGTTTAGCAGAGCGGTCGGGCACCACGGGGCCGTCGTTTACCGAGGGCTCATCGCTGAGCTTTGCACTCGATGCCGGTTTCACCGCAGGTTTCTTGGAGCGGTCGATCTGCATTCAGAGGAAGCGTTAGTGCATGTTTGTGTGGATGGTTGCGCGGCGCTGCAGGTGTAACTCACCTGTGGAGTGTGTCGTGGCACGGCGGCGTCTGTCTTTGCGGGTTGTTGCGTGGGTGTGTATGCGGGCGGCTCTGCGGGCGGCTCTGGGTCCACGGTTCTGCCGTTGAGCTGCGCATCTGCAGGCTCCTCACACACACTCACGGCTTCGGGCTCCTCCAGCGACGGGTACGAGAAGTTCACTGAAACCACAGCAACAGCGTCACTGCATTCACTGATCAGCATGGAGATACACTGAGATTAAGAACGATCACACCAATATCAATAACGATAATTATATTAGCACCCACGCACAATAACGTTCTGGTTATTATAAACGCTGCAGTTTTGTCGTCTGTCGCTTTAAATGCTTGAGCTTGGATGGTTTCTGATTGGCTGTCAATGTTTTTAATCGCTCATCAGATGGAAAATATTGTTCTTAAAAGTGATTCCAACGATATCGTTCCTCCGTGTCGTTATATTTCTGGTGTGATTTCATTATTCTCATAGACTTAGAGAGATTATTAAAATGTTATAGTTATCATTATAGTCATTGTCTTTGGTGTTAATGGGCCTTAAAGGGACAGTTCACCCAAAAATTCTGTCATCATTTACTCTCCCTCAAGTTGTTCCAAACATGTACGAGTTTGCCTTGAACACAAAAGAAGATATTCTGAAGAATGTTGCTGGTTCCTACTCCATTTCTGGGTGAGCTATCCCTCTAACACTCGACATCAGCCTCTTCAGCTCAAACCCTTATATCACTAGTAATGAAACAGTCGTCCCATCATTCGCTTTGATTCACAAAACTCAATTCAATTCGATACCTTTCTAAGTTCTGGCTTTGCCATGCGAATTTAAAATGTAAAATTAGACTTTATTATTCATTCTAAGTAAAAAGTCCTTTTGCAGCTCTTGTGCACTTCAGATGATCAGTGATTTTCACCCCAAAAACTTTAGACATTTTTAATATCCACAATGCATATTAGGATACATCAGTGCACGATATATCAGTGCAGCCGGTGTGTTGTGCGTGCTGTGAGACTCACGCTGGGGCAGTGTGCTGGCCGTCTGCTGTCGGGGGGGTTTGACTTTAGCGTTGCTGCTGTACATTGGGTAAAAGAGCAGCCAGTTGTCGTATCCTCCATCCAGCACCAGAGGCTCACTGCGCAGGATCGTGCTGCTGTCCCACTGCACACACAGATACCACACACACACACATCAGATACCACACACATCAGATACGACACACACACACACACACACATCAGATACGACACACACACACACACCAGAAACCACACACACACACACACACAAGATACGACACACACACACACACACATCAGATACGACACACACACACACACGATGAGCTGGAGATACAGTGCCAGCCCTACAGTACCTTATAGAGAGCATCCTTCAGACTCTGTAGAGTGGTGCCCAGTTTGAGATCAGAGACGCAGCTGAACCAGTCCAGCAGAACCACGTAATCCACAAAGCCACGGCGCTTCCAGTCCTCCAGAGACTCTGCCGGGAGCTTCAGCTGGATCTGGTTCACCGTCACCCTGAGCATTAGCAGCACATTCCAGTATTCAATATTCATATACACGAGTGAAGCAGATTACTGAAAAAGAAAACATGTAGGGCGGGACTTGGTTCTATTTGTCAGTTGTTGATTGGACTCCACTTAAAGCTAGTTGCAGAGGCAACATTTGTCATTTTCATTTAGTTTAACTTTATGTACTAAAATAACAAAAATGTAATTTAAAAACTATATAGACATGTTAAAAAAAAAATCACTAAAAGTTTAACCCGCATACAAAGGAAAATGGAAAATACAAACTAATTTAAAATATAAAACAAAACTATAAAAGTATCTTGATACTAAAATAACACTAATAGCAGAAGACCAGCATACATCACTGTCACTTCACTAGATGTTATGATATTCTGATTAAAGGTTGCAAGGTCAAAAACATTAGTATAAAATGAAACGCGCATGGATGAATCTTTCACAATAAGTTGCATTTAGAAAATAGATTTTTGGAACATGTGAAATGCAGACTTCACTATTATTTCACTAACGGGTGATGATGGGTAACTGGGCAGATGCATTGAGATGAGTGTGTGTGTGTGTGTGTGTCTGTCTGTCTGTGTGTGAGAGTGTGTGTCTGTGTGTGAGTCTGTCTGTGTGTGTGCGTGTGTGTGTCTGCGTGTGAGTCTGTGTCTCTGTGTGTGTGTGTGTGTGTGTGTGTGTGTGTCTGTGAGTGTGTGTGTGTCTGTCTGTGAGTGTGTGTGTGTGTCTGCGTGTTTGTGTGTGTGAGTGTGTGTGTGTCTGTGAGTGTGTCTGTGTCTGTCTGTGTGTGTGTGTGTCTGCGTGTTTGAGAGTGTGTGTGTGTGTCTGTCTGTGTGTGAGAGTGAGTGTGTGTGTCTGTGTGTGAGTCTGTCTGTGTGTGTGTCTGCGTGTGTCTGCGTCTCTGTCTGTCTGTGAGTGTGTGTGTCTGCGTGTGTCTGTGTTTGTGTGTCTGTGTGTGTGTGTGTCTGCGTGTGTCTGTGTTTGTGTCTCTGTGTGTGTGTGTGTGTGTGTGTGAGTGTCTGTGTTTGATAGTGTGTCTGTGTGTGTGTGTGTGAGTGTCTGTGTTTGAGAGTGTGTGTGTGTCTGCGTGTGTGTGTGTCTGTGTCTCTGTGTGTGTGTGTGAGTGTCTGTGTGTTTGAGAGTGTGTCTGTGTGTTTGAGAGTGTGTGTGTGTGTGTGTGTGTCTGTGAGTGTGTGTGTGTGTGTGTGTGTGTGTGCATGAGAGATTCACCCCGGACTGATGGCCTCCTGAGGAACACTGATGCACGTCTGAGACGGGACACACATCTGAGACTCCTCGAAGTCCTGTCTGCTCCGCGCGTCCATCACCAGCACACTTATACTGGGATCCTTCATCAGCTGGAACAGATCCTTAGCGCTGACGCTTCCTGACGGGACAGAAAACACACGTCACAAAACAACAAACACACAGAGAAGTGTGACACTCCGCCGGGACACACGGTACCTTTATCACAGCCGGTCTTACTGTTATTGGGCTCCTCTTTAACCTGCTGTAAAACACACACACACAACAGCAAAATTAATTATTAACAAATCAAAGCATACATGATAATGGCCTGTGACCTTTAAACATTGACCTGTTTAACTGTTCGAGTGCCAACTGCAAGTTGAACTACTAAAACACGGATAATTACTATTATTTTTTTTTTTATTATCTCGCTATAGCATATTCATATTGTTCCTTTTTAAGCTACAGCAGGTGAAATAAACTTGTCACATGATCAAGCTCATAGTATGTTTGCATGGACCATGAAGCCACACTGAAACTGGGTCACAATGCAACACGGTTCATTTTTACCATACACACTTGTGCAGGTCAATCATTTTTAACATTTTTAGTTTCGAAGTTTTTCATTCTGATATTTTCCAGTTTTTGATGGCTCATTCAGCAGAGAGCAATAAGTCTATTTTTCTTATTTTTATGTCAATATTGTCTGATTTACATTAATGATGAGGTTAGTGTTAAGCAGACGTACCCTAACTAACACGTTCGTTTGTGTAATCTGAATTGATGCTTCCTTTTTCCACAGTATTACATATCCGTGCAGCATAAAGCTTCAGGAATTGATTCTCATTGACGAGTGTGTTTATCAGATCAAATGATGAATGATTTCCAGTCCAGCAGCATTACAGCACCTTCTTATTGTCCTTCTTCTCTGAAGCTCCTCGAGGTGAAGCAAGGCTATCTTTTTCACTTCTTTCTTCTCGTCGACTCTTTTCCTCCTTTCTCTCTTTCTCCTCCAGCTTTTTCCGCACTTCTGCCTCCTCATACCTGAGAGAGCAGCACCAGAAGGTGAACAGAGTGTTTGTGAGACAGAAGAGTGTGTGTGTGTGTGTGTGTGTTTACACTAGGCTTAACATCTGCCTGGGACAGATCAGTGGATGATTGACAGGTGAGTGGGCGGAGCTCTGGGATGCATCTGGCCTCATTAGAGTGCACACTACAGATGTGATGAGAACTGTTTACACCTGTATTTAGCACTGAACCCTTGTGATCAGAGCACCTGAGACAGATGTTAATAGCAGGTGTAAATGGATCCACTGTGAGTGTGAGAGTGATTGTGTGTGTGTGTGAGAGAGTGTCTGTCTGTGAGGTGAGGTGTGAGTGAGTGTGAGTCTGAGTGAGTGAGTGAGTGTGAGAGAGAGTGTCTGTCTGTCTGTGAGGTGAGGTATGAGTGAGTGTGAGTCTGAGTGAGTGAGTGAGTGTGAGAGAGAGTGTCTGTCTGTCTGTGAGGTGAGGTATGAGTGAGTGTGAGTCTGAGTGAGTGAGTGAGTGTGAGAGAGAGTGTCTGTCTGTCTGTGAGGTGAGGTATGAGTGAGTGTGAGTCTGAGTGAGTGAGTGAGTGTGAGAGAGAGTGTCTGTCTGTCTGTGAGGTGAGGTATGAGTGAGTGTGAGTCTGAGTGAGTGAGTGAGTGTGAGAGAGAGTGTCTGTCTGTCTGTGAGGTGAGGTATGAGTGAGTGTGAGTCTGAGTGAGTGAGTGAGTGTGAGAGAGAGTGTCTGTCTGTCTGTGAGGTGAGGTATGAGTGAGTGTGAGTCTGAGTGAGTGAGTGAGTGTGAGAGAGAGTGTCTGTCTGTCTGTGAGGTGAGGTATGAGTGAGTGTGAGTCTGAGTGAGTGAGTGAGTGTGAGAGAGAGTGTCTGTCTGTCTGTGAGGTGAGGTATGAGTGAGTGTGAGTCTGAGTGAGTGAGTGAGTGTGAGAGAGAGTGTCTGTCTGTCTGTGAGGTGAGGTATGAGTGAGTGTGAGTCTGAGTGAGTGAGTGAGTGTGAGAGAGAGTGTCTGTCTGTCTGTGAGGTGAGGTATGAGTGAGTGTGAGTCTGAGTGAGTGAGTGAGTGTGAGAGAGAGTGTCTGTCTGTCTGTGAGGTGAGGTATGAGTGAGTGTGAGTCTGAGTGAGTGAGTGAGTGTGAGAGAGAGTGTCTGTCTGTCTGTGAGGTGAGGTATGAGTGAGTGTGAGTCTGAGTGAGTGAGTGAGTGTGAGAGAGAGTGTCTGTCTGTCTGTGAGGTGAGGTATGAGTGAGTGTGAGTCTGAGTGAGTGAGTGAGTGTGAGAGAGAGTGTCTGTCTGTCTGTGAGGTGAGGTATGAGTGAGTGTGAGTCTGAGTGAGTGAGTGAGTGTGAGAGAGAGTGTCTGTCTGTCTGTGAGGTGAGGTATGAGTGAGTGTGAGTCTGAGTGAGTGAGTGAGTGTGAGAGAGAGTGTCTGTCTGTCTGTGAGGTGAGGTATGAGTGAGTGTGAGTCTGAGTGAGTGAGTGAGTGTGAGAGAGAGTGTCTGTCTGTCTGTGAGGTGAGGTATGAGTGAGTGTGTGAGTCTGAGGGAGTGAGTGTCTGAGTGAGTGAGTGTGAGTGTCTGTGTGAGGTGTGTGAGTGAGTGAGTGTGTGTGTGTGTGTGTGTGTGTGTGTGAGAGAGAGAGAGTGTCTGTCTGTCTGTGAGGTGAGGTAGGAGTGAGTGTGTGAGTGTGAGTCTGAGGGAGGGAGTGTCTGAGTGAGTGAGTGTGAGTGTCTGTGTGAGGGGTGTGAGTGAGCGTGTGTGTGTGTGTGAGAGAGAGAGAGTGTCTGTCTGTCTGTGAGGTGAGGTAGGAGTGAGTGTGTGAGTGTGAGTCTGAGGGAGGGAGTGTCTGAGTGAGTGAGTGTGAGTGTCTGTGTGAGGTGTGTGAGTGAGCGTGTGTGTGTGTGTGTGAGAGAGTGTGTGTGTGAGAGAGAGTGTCTGTCTGTGAGGTATGAGTGAGTGTGAGTCTGAGTGAGTGAGTGAGTGAGTGAGTGTGTGTGTGAGTGTCTGTGTGAGGTGTGTGAGTGAGCGTGTGTGTGTGTGTGTGTG
>NW_015506579.1:87538-89072 GCF_001515645.1 Sinocyclocheilus grahami
GTGTGTGAGGTGAGGTATGAGTGAGTGTGTGTGAGTGAGTGTGTGTGTGTGTGTGTGTGTGAGAGAGAGAGAGTCTGTCTGTCTGTGAGGTGAGGTATGAGTGAGTGTGTGAGTCTGAGTGAGTGAGTGAGTGTGTGTGAGTGTCTGTGTGAGGTGTGTGAGTGAGCGTGTGTGTGTGTGTGAGAGAGAGTGTGTGTCTGTCTGTGAGGTGAGGTATGAGTGAGTGTGTGAGTCTGAGTGAGTGAGTGAGTGTGTGAGTGTCTGTGTGAGGTGTGTGTGTGAGTGAGCGTGTGTGTGTGTGTGAGAGAGAGTGTGTGTGTGAGAGAGAGTGTCTGTCTGTGAGGTGTGAGTCTGAGTGAGTGAGTGAGTGAGTGAGTGTGTGTGTGTGAGAGAGAGAGAGTGTCTGTCTGTCTGTGAGGTATGAGTGAGTGTGTGAGTCTGTGTGAGGTGTGTGAGTGAGCGTGTGTGTGTGTGTGAGAGAGAGTGTGTGTCTGTCTGTGAGGTGAGGTATGAGTGAGTGTGTGTGTGAGTGAGTGTGTGAGTGTCTCTGTGAGGTGTGTGTGTGTGTGAGAGAGTGTCTGTCTGTCTGTCTGTGAGGTGAGGTATGAGTGAGTGTGAGTCTGAGTGAGTGAGTCAGTGTCTGTGTGAGGTGTGTGAGTGAGCGTGTGTGTGTGTGTGAGAGAGAGAGAGAGTCTGTCTGTCTGTGAGGTATGAGTGAGTGTGAGTCTGAGTGAGTGAGTCAGTGTCTGTGTGAGGTGTGTGAGTGAGCGTGTGTGTGTGTGTGAGAGAGAGAGAGAGTCTGTCTGTCTGTGAGGTATGAGTGAGTGTGAGTCTGAGTGAGTGAGTCAGTGTCTGTGTGAGGTGTGTGAGTGAGCGTGTGTGTGTGTGTGAGAGAGAGAGAGAGTCTGTCTGTCTGTGAGGTATGAGTGAGTGTGAGTCTGAGTGAGTGAGTCAGTGTCTGTGTGAGGTGTGTGAGTGAGCGTGTGTGTGTGTGTGAGAGAGAGAGAGAGTCTGTCTGTCTGTGAGGTATGAGTGAGTGTGTGTGTGAGTGAGTGTGTGAGTGTCTGTGTGAGGTGTGTGTGTGTGAGAGAGTGTCTGTCTGTCTGTGAGGTGAGGTGAGTGTGAGTCTGAGTGAGTGTGTGTGTGTGAGTGTCTGTGTGAGGTGTGTGTGTGAGTGAGTGTGTGAGTGAGAGAGTGTCTGTCTGTCTGTGAGGTATGAGTGAGTGTGTGAGTGTGAGTCTGAGTGAGTGAGTGAATGTGTGTGAGTGTCGTGAGTGTGTGTCTGAGTGAGTGAGTGAATGTGTGTGAGTGTCTGTGTGAGGTGTGTGTGTGAGTGAGCGTGTGTGTGTGTGTGTGTGAGTGAGTGTGTGAGTGAGAGAGTGTCTGTCTGTCTGTGAGGTATGAGTGAGTGTGTGAGTGTGAGTCTGAGTGAGTGAGTGAGTGAGTGTCTGTGTGAGGTTTGTGTGTGTGTGAGTGTGTGTGTGAGTGTGTGTGTGTCTGTCTGTCTGTGAGGTGAGGGATGAGTGAGGGGGGG
>NW_015506579.1:89565-93591 GCF_001515645.1 Sinocyclocheilus grahami
GTGTCTGTCTGTCTGTGAGGTGAGGTATGAGTGAGTGTGTGAGTGTGAGTGTCTGTGTGAGATGTGTGAGAGAGTGTCTGTCTGTGAGGTGAGGTGTGAGAGTGTGAGTCTGAGTGAGTGAGTGAGTGAGAGAGTGTCTGTCTGTCTGTGAGGTGTGAGAGTGAGTGTGTGTGTGTGTGTGTGTGTGTGTGAGAGAGTGTCTGTCTGTCAGTGTGAGGTGTGTGAGTGAGTCTGAGAGTCTTGAGTGTGTGTGTGTGTGAGAGAGAAACACTGACCGGAGCTTCAAACTCTCTGAAAGTTTCTCTGCCTCTTCGATGGCCTTTTTAAAGCTGGTTGGTCCGAGCATAGACAGAAAGAAATCCTGAAAGCCATCAAATGAATATACGGTGATTGACAGAACGCCTATCACATTTCAGGACATCGTGACGTTAACAACATCTGAGCTTATAAACCATCAGCTGAATAATCATACAAATACATGTGTATAACACGCATGTAACGCAGTGATCTCATCCTCAGTGTCAGTCTCCACCATTAAAATCTCCCACAATGCACTAGGGCTGTACCTGCTGCTGCTTGAAGTCCGGTCTCTTCTTGATGAGGTCGTAGACCGACAGGTACTTCATGTACAGCACATACGCTTTCTCCTCATCGCGGTCCAGACGACACTCCTCCGCCGCCTTGAAGATCTTGCACGCGCTCTGGACGTAGCTGAAACACACAAGTATCAGCGTCTGATCTGCGTTTCCCAGAAGCACCACGAGCGCAGCTGGTCGCACAGACCACTGGTGCCAGTGTTTCTGAACACTTACGATGCTTCTGAGAAATCTGCTGCCACAAATGGAGATGTTCTGTAATCAATCAGTGTATAATGCAGAAGACTTCAAGACAATACCGTGCTCCTCTGTGAATCATAAAACTTGCTACCGTCACTCTGAGAGCCAATCATCAATATCAGGGAACATTAAATGAATCCCCGTGTCTCCTGACGATATACTGAGATCTTCTGAAGAGAAACGATCAGTCTGTGCAAGAAGCTGAACATTATTTACAGCATTATTACTGTAATCCAGAGCCTCGGGCAAACGGGGAAATATGACGAACTGATTCTTTCGGACTGTTCGTTTCAATGAACCGATTCAGTTCACTAGTTTGTTTACGTGATCACACAATGACGTCACGTATACGTGATTATATTAATAAAGCACTCAATAATGATGTGAAACGTGGATGTTTTGCACGTCTAAAGCATATAAAGTGACTAAACTAGTCTTCATCAGCGCACTTTTTACATAAACACCGAGAAACCATAAAAGCTTCATTTGGCGCTTCATTCAAGTGTTGTTCACGCTGTTCAGTCCGAGTCGAACCGGACATCACTCCGGACCGTTTGCCCCAGGCTCTGGATTACAGTAATAATGCTGTAAATAATGTTCAGCTTCTTGCACAGACTGATCGTTTCTCTTCAGAAGATCTCAGTATATCGTCAGGAGACACGGGGATTCATTTAATGTTCCCTGATATTGATGATTGACTCTCAGAGTGACGGTAGCAAGTTTTATGATTCACAGAGGAGCACGGCTTCAGCTAAAAATCATCTTTACTGTCCTACTGAAGAACAAAAGCCGCCTCCACGGCCTGAGGAAGAGTACATTCACAGCTAATGTTCATTATCGAGTCATACCGTAATAAGTCACATCAGACCCAAATGGCTTGTGCTCCAGGGTCCACACTTACTGTCTGGTGCTGGTTTTGTCAGGTTTGATGTCTGCTTTCTTGTTCAGGTCGCTCAGTGATGAGGACAGATACAGATCCTTCACTCCAGCGGACACAGACGGCATTTCAGCTCATACTCCTGCAAGCATCCCAAAGCAGACGCATTCACAATCATTAGCTTATTAATAATCATAATCATAATCATAAACACGATCAGACTCAACACAGCATCTGATGCAGAACTACAGTACATTAATAACTGGCTGTTTATTTGTATCGCAGTTAACCCTAAACACACCGCTGGGATACAATCCTCTCCGAAAACAGGCTGGAGTCAGCAGAGAAGCGCAGAGCAGCCGCAAAAGTGGAGTTTATCCGGATCAAAGGCAGTAAACAGCCTGAAAGCGCTCCACCAAACGCGGAAGTCAGCTGATTCGTCTCGCGGCGCATGCGCACTGCCTTCATTCCGATTTACGAGATTGTATTTATTTTAAATCAAGAATGCACAATAGAATATACATTACAGAAAAATAGTATTTAAAAATAATAATAAATAAAAGGCTGCGGGTGAATGTCGTGTTCGTGGTTTAGTTGTGTTCTTTCATACCGAGGCCCTGCCCGCCGCCGTGTTGTTGTCGTCTCGGATTCGGTTCTGCGGGTTCTGCGGGTTCTGCTCGGACGGTAAGAAACAGAATTCGGCGTGATCGCGTCCGCCGGATGTGGAAGCGGATGAGTTTGTGGGGATTAATGTTTCCTCTTCCTCCGGAACACCAGCGATTTCCTGTTTATTGTTTTTAACGCCGCGGCTTCACGTGCACATATTTAGAAACTATAAATACTGCACTAATAGACAGAAGTGCTGATCATGCCCGGGGTTCACAGCACTGATGAGTTCTTCTAAGCCATGTTTATAAAGCTGCATGAATGTCCTCCTCTAAACCCTGTCTGAGAGGCCAGGCCTAGTGTTTCAGAGCAGGCACTGGTGGAAGGTGTATTTTCAAACTTTGCTAAAACCAGACATTTACATTAATAGATCATACTGACATATTTATTCCTTAAGTTCTCTTTATTGGTCTTAAAAAGTCTTAAATTGACCTGCAGAAACCCGGTGGATTAATGTTTCCTCTTCCTCCGGAACACCAGCGATTTCCTGTTTATTGTTTTTAACGCCGCGGCTTCACGTGCACTGATGAAGATGAAGATGATGAAGATGAAGCGCTGCTTCACATATACACTGTTTAATGCAACACTGTTAAATATTCCATTAGCTGCAGAACAGCAGCAGTTCCGTGGATCAAGTGTTTTTGCTGTGTGGCTCGTGTAACTGGTATTTGTGGTAAAACATGATGTCAAACATATTTAGAAACTATAAATACTGCACTAATAGACAGAAGTGCTGATCATGCCCGGGGTTCACAGCACTGATGAGTTCTTCTAAGCCATGTTTATAAAGCTGCATGAATGTCCTCCTCTAAACCCTGTCTGAGAGGCCAGGCCTAGTGTTTCAGAGCAGGCACTGGTGGAAGGTGTATTTTCAAACTTTGCTAAAACCAGACATTTACATTAATAGATCATACTGACATATTTATTCCTTAAGTTCTCTTTATTGGTCTTAAAAAGTCTTAAATTGACCTGCAGAAACCCGGCTGTGTGTCAGGTCACCGTTATTTATATAGCGCTTCTAACGATACAGATTGTGTTAAAGCAGCTTTACAGCATTAATTAGGAAAATAGTGTGTCAGTAATGCAGGACAATAGTAAACACTCAATGTTCAGTTAAAGACAGTTCATCACTGAATTCAGTGATGTCATCATCCAGCTCAGCTCAGTTTGAATAGTGTCTGTGCAATCAAGTCCACGATATCGCTGGAAATGAAGTGTCCCCAACTAAGCAAGCCAGAGGAACCAGAACTCCATCAGTGACAGAATGGAGAAAACCCTTGGGAGAAACCAGGCTCAGTCGGGGGCCAGTTCTCCTCTGAGCAGACGAACCAGCAGGTTGCTGCAGCAGAGTCAGATTGTGCAGAGGACTCGACTGGTTCCTGTGGTCTTGTGTGTGTGAATGAGGTGGATAAATGTCTGCGTCTGCTTTCAGATGTCTCTAGTGGATTTGGGAAAGAAGCTCCTGGAAGCCGCTAGCGCCGGTCAGGACGACGAGGTCCGGATTCTGATGGCGAATGGAGCTCCGTTCACCACCGACTGGGTGAGTGTGTGTGTGTGTGTGTGTATGTATATGAGTGTGTGTGTGTGTGTATGTGAGTGTGTGTGTGTGTGTGTGAGAGAGAGAGAGAGTGTGTGTGTGTGTGTGTG
>NW_015506579.1:94248-98725 GCF_001515645.1 Sinocyclocheilus grahami
TTTGTATAATGACAAAGGTATGACAGGTATTACAAGGAGAAGGTGACTTTTCAGGACATTACCCCATGTCCCCACTTTTCAAAACGCTTATAAATCACACAGAATGGAGTGTATTGAAAATCTGAAATAGCAGAAAGTCTCCTGTGAGGGGTAGGTTTAGGGGGAGGGTTGGTGTAGGGCAATAGAATATACGGTCTGTACAGTATAAAAACCATTACGCCTATGGAGAGTCCCCACTTTTCACAAAAACAAACCTGTGTGTGTGTGTGAGAGAGAGAGAGTGTGTGTGTGTGTGTGTGAGAGAGTGAGAGTGTGTGTGTGTGTGTGTGTGAGAGAGAGAGAGTGTGTGTGTGTGTGTGTGTCTCTGTTTTACAGTGAGGTGTTATTGTCTCTGCAGCTGGGCACGTCTCCGCTGCACCTGTCGGCTCAGTTCGGTCATTACTCCACCACAGAGGTGCTTCTGCGCGCTGGTGTGAGTCGAGACGCTCGCACTAAAGTGGACCGGACACCGCTGCACATGGCCGCGTCTCAGGGTCACACACGCATCGTGGAGCTGCTGCTGAAGGTGAGCGAGCGCCGCATTAGGGGCCGATGGCTCTTTGATGTTGCATTTGCTGTAATTTGCTGCTTTAAGTGTGGCCTTTCATCATCCAACAACGACTCCATTCATGTGTGTTTCTGCAGCACGGCGCCGACGTGAACGCCAAGGACATGCTGAAGATGAGCGCGCTGCACTGGGCCGTGGAGCACAGCCACAGAGACGTGCTGGAGCTGCTGCTGCGCTTCGGAGCTGATGTTCACGCGCAGAGCAAGTTCTGCAAAAACGCGCTGGACATCGCGCTGGACAACAGCAGCCACGAGCTGGCCGAGATCCTGCAGGTACACGCTTCATCACAGGCTCTTCTTCTGAGCTCTGCTTCTTCAGACGCTCTCAAGCAGTTTTCCTCTCAATGCTCGACTGTCCAAGTCTTTGATACGTGAGTGGTTTGGTGACAGCGCCACCTACTGATAAAATCAGGCATGAAAAACAACTGTTCTGTCTTTTGGATTCACACTACGATTAGCATTTTGTTCTTTACAGCAATCTTTTCTCCAAATTCAGTCAACTCCTTCAGTCTCAGATCACCTTCAGTGCATCCGGGGGCTTTCTGGTGTCAGAAACACACATTTGTTGACAAAAACACCAAACACAAAGTGAGGCTACATTTCAACATCACTTTTGTCCATATTGTCACCAGAGAGTCGTTCGCTTCACCAGAAGATAAAGTTATGACCAGAGTTATTATAGTTAATTAAAACTGAAACCCATAAGAAACAGCATTTTAGTTAATTTAAATAAATAATATAATTTAAGTAACTGAAATAAAATCAAAAAAAATTTTTTTTTAATTTCAGCTAGTTTTCAAAGCAACATTTTACATTTTTGTTTAGTTTAACCTGAAGAACTAAAATGAACTGAACTGAAACTGAAACAAACATTAATAAAAGACATAGACATATATATAAAATAGCTAACAAAGACAAACAATAAAATTACTAAAACATTCAAATTAAATAAAAATTAATTTAAAATGATTAAAAAATAGTAATAGTATCTTAACAGTTATGACATTTTCATATATACATTTTTTTTAATGAAGCATGCATGAATGAATCTTCCGGACTTTAAACTGTTCTGAAAGTAGCATCAGTGCATCGATCAGACGGATCAGCTCAACCGTTCATTGTGTGTTCGGCCCTCGACTGCTGCTCGAATCATGAATTTCATTTCTTTTACACTGATGTAATTTAATGTACCTCTGTAATACAAAGTAATGATGTTTATTAATAATATTGATGAAGTGGTTTTAATAATTAGCATAAACCAGAACATGTTTATGAATATGATGATTGTGCATCAGGTGGCGATGCAGAACCAGATCAACACAAACCCCGAGAGTCCGGACACACTGAGCGTCCACACGGCCGCGCCGCGGTTCATCATTGGTTCAGGACGAGTGAACCTCGCCGGACTCGTGTCGCACGCAAACCACAGCAAATCCACAGGTGACCCGACCTGCGTTTATGAATGACCTCCTTTGTCAGACGCACACGTGACACACGACATGATTGTGTGTTTGCCCTCCACGTAATGAAGAAAATTACCCTGCAGTTATTTGAACAAACAGTGTCTCAGAGCAGCATCAAAGCACTGATTAGACTGAAATAAGCCTGATGTTGTTGTGTAGAGTAAGTGCATTCTGATGGAGATGTTGATCTGATGGTCATCTCTGATGCAGTCGTGGCCGCAGAGGAGCTGATCACCGCAGACTCTGTCGATGGAGCCATACAGCAGGTCATGAGCTCTGGAGGTCAGCAGGTCATCACCATAGTAACAGACGGCATTCAGCTGGGCAACCTGCAGACGGGGACAGGCATCAGCCAGCCCATAATAGTCACCATGCCTGACGGGCAGCAAGGTGAGAGAAACATATAAGCATCAACATCTAGAGAAATGTGTGTGTGTGTGTGTGTGTGTGTGTGAGTGAGAGAGTGTGTGTGTGTGTGTACCTGGTATTTATCATGTTATGGGGACCAAATCTCCCCACAAGGATAGTAATACTAGTCAATTTTGACCTTGTGGGGACATTTTTGAGGTCCCATGAGGAAACAAGCTTATAAATCATACAGAATGAGTTTTTTTTGAGAAAGTAAAAATGCAGAAAGTTTGTGTGGGGTAGGTTTAGGGGTAGGGTTGGTGTAGGGCAATAGCACATACAGTTTGTACAGTATAAAAACCATTACATCAAAAAAAATTTTTTTTTAATTTCAGCTAGTTTTCAAAGCAACATTTTACATTTTTGTTTAGTTTAACCTGAAGAACTAAAATGAACTGAACTGAAACTGAAACAAACATTAATAAAAGACATAGACATATATATAAAATAGCTAACAAAGACAAACAATAAAATTACTAAAACATTCAAATTAAATAAAAATTAATTTAAAATGATTAAAAAATAGTAATAGTATCTTAACAGTTATGACATTTTCATATATACATTTTTTTTAATGAAGCATGCATGAATGAATCTTCCGGACTTTAAACTGTTCTGAAAGTAGCATCAGTGCATCGATCAGACGGATCAGCTCAACCGTTCATTGTGTGTTCGGCCCTCGACTGCTGCTCGAATCATGAATTTCATTTCTTTTACACTGATGTAATTTAATGTACCTCTGTAATACAAAGTAATGATGTTTATTAATAATATTGATGAAGTGGTTTTAATAATTAGCATAAACCAGAACATGTTTATGAATATGATGATTGTGCATCAGGTGGCGATGCAGAACCAGATCAACACAAACCCCGAGAGTCCGGACACACTGAGCGTCCACACGGCCGCGCCGCGGTTCATCATTGGTTCAGGACGAGTGAACCTCGCCGGACTCGTGTCGCACGCAAACCACAGCAAATCCACAGGTGACCCGACCTGCGTTTATGAATGACCTCCTTTGTCAGACGCACACGTGACACACGACATGATTGTGTGTTTGCCCTCCACGTAATGAAGAAAATTACCCTGCAGTTATTTGAACAAACAGTGTCTCAGAGCAGCATCAAAGCACTGATTAGACTGAAATAAGCCTGATGTTGTTGTGTAGAGTAAGTGCATTCTGATGGAGATGTTGATCTGATGGTCGTCTCTGATGCAGTCGTGGCCGCAGAGGAGCTGATCACCGCAGACTCTGTCGATGGAGCCATACAGCAGGTCATGAGCTCTGGAGGTCAGCAGGTCATCACCATAGTAACAGACGGCATTCAGCTGGGCAACCTGCAGACGGGGACAGGCATCAGCCAGCCCATAATAGTCACCATGCCTGACGGGCAGCAAGGTGAGAGAAACATATAAGCATCAACATCTAGAGAAATGTGTGTGTGTGTGTGTGTGTGTGTGTGAGTGAGAGAGTGTGTGTGTGTGTGTACCTGGTATTTATCATGTTATGGGGACCAAATCTCCCCACAAGGATAGTAATACTAGTCAATTTTGACCTTGTGGGGACATTTTTGAGGTCCCATGAGGAAACAAGCTTATAAATCATACAGAATGAGTTTTTTTTGAGAAAGTAAAAATGCAGAAAGTTTGTGTGGGGTAGGTTTAGGGGTAGGGTTGGTGTAGGGCAATAGCACATACGGTTTGTACAGTATAAAAACCATTACGCCTATGGGATGTCCCCATAAAACATGGAAACGTGTGAGTGTGTGTGTGTGTGTGTGTGTGTGAGAGTGTGTGTGTGTGTGAGAATGTGTGTGTGTTTGCGCGGCTCTCTCAGTGTGTGTGTGTGTGTGTGTGTGCGTGCATGAGTGTGTGTGTGAGAGTGTGTGTGTTTGCGCATCTCTCTCAGTGTGTGTGTGTGTGTGTGTGTGTGTGTGAGAATGTGTGTGTGTTTGCGCGGCTCTGTGTGTGTGTGTGTGTGTGTGTGTGTGTGTGTGTGT
>NW_015506579.1:100171-106323 GCF_001515645.1 Sinocyclocheilus grahami
GGGGTAGGTTTAGGGGTAGGGTTGGTGTAGGGCAATAGCACATACAGTTTGTACAGTATAAAAACCATTACACCTATGGAGAGTCCCCATAAAACATGGAAACGTGTGAGTGTGTGTGTGTGTGTGTGTGTGTGTGTGTGTGTGAGAATGTGTGTGTGTTTGCGCGGCTCTGTGTGTGTGTGTGTGTGTGTGTGTGTGTGTGTGTGTGCGTGTGCATGAGTGTGTGTGTGAGAGTGTGTGTGTGTTTGCGCATCTCTCTCAGTGTGTGTGTGTGTGTGTGTGAGAATGTGTGTGTGTTTGCGCGGCTCTGTGTGTGTGTGTGTGTGTGTGTCTGTGTGTGTGTGTGTGTGTGTGTCTGTGTGTGTGTGTGTGTGTGTGTCTGTGTGTGTGTGTGTGTGTGTGTCTGTGTGTGTGTGTGTGTGTGTGTCTGTGTGTGTGTGTGTGTGTGTGTCTGTGTGTGTGTGTGTGTGTGTGTCTGTGTGTGTGTGTGTGTGTGTGTCTGTGTGTGTGTGTGTGTGTGTGTCTGTGTGTGTGTGTGTGTGTGTGTCTGTGTGTGTGTGTGTGTGTGTGTCTGTGTGTGTGTGTGTGTGTGTGTCTGTGTGTGTGTGTGTGTGTGTGTCTGTGTGTGTGTGTGTGTGTGTGTCTGTGTGTGTGTGTGTGTGTGTGTCTGTGTGTGTGTGTGTGTGTGTGTCTGTGTGTGTGTGTGTGTGTGTGTCTGTGTGTGTGTGTGTGTGTGTGTCTGTGTGTGTGTGTGTGTGTGTGTCTGTGTGTGTGTGTGTGTGTGTGTCTGTGTGTGTGTGTGTGTGTGTGTCTGTGTGTGTGTGTGTGTGTGTGTCTGTGTGTGTGTGTGTGTGTGTGTCTGTGTGTGTGTGTGTGTGTGTGTCTGTGTGTGTGTGTGTGTGTGTGTGAGAGTGTGTGTGTTTGCGCATCTCTCTCAGAATGTGTGTGTGTGTGTTCCTGCAGTGCTGACAGTGTCGGACACAGAGGTCGCAGAGGAAACGGTGATCAGCGACGAGCCGTCTGTTAAGCGTCAGTGTGTGAAGGAAGAAGAAGAAGATGATCAGATGACAGAAACACAAGACACACAGATACAGGAGAAAGTGGCTCTTCTGAAGCAGCTGGAGGAGGCGAACCGTGAGGTGCAGAAATACAGACAGCAGTTCCTGAAGAAGGAGCAGGAGGCGGAGGCGTACAGACAGAAGCTGGAGGCCATCACACGGCAGAGCGTGAAGAAAGCAGCGTGAACCTGACCGGATCATTATCATTCATTTACTTCAGTTCTCGTCATAAAGTGTCTCAGCTGTGGTGCTCGTGTGGCCGACACAGGTTCGATTCTGACCCACATCCCACTGGCCTTTGAATAAAGAGACAAAAGCCCCTCAAAACCAGAATGAGGAAGGTTTAATTGTGCTGTAATGTCAGATGTCATGTGTTTGATCTGCACGTCTGATCAAATCCTTCATCGTCAGACTCGTTTCCTCGCTGATAATCAACATGAATCTCTTGTGTTTATAGTTTCCTGCTGCTTGTTGTTTGTGATGCATTTTTCAGGATTTCTGTCATCTTACTTTTAAAAGACAGCAGCGCTGGATTTGTTTTCTTTGAGGAGGATCTGAGCATCTCTCCAACACCGATCTGCTGGTTCACATCTAGACGGCAGATTATAACACATCTTAAACTGAATATGCCGAATAAATGCACAATAAAAGGGTTTTACAGTCTGAACCAGCAACAGCATCTGTGTATCTGTGCGTCTGTAGATGAAGTATTACAGTATTGGGAAGGTTCTGAGCTCTTCAAACACACATATTTCAGATACGGATTGGTTTTTGATTCATGCCGTATCAGTGCTCATAAAGACAGATGCGTGTTTGGAGGTGCAGAACTATCATTCTGAATCCAAGCGTGTCTTTGTGTAGTTGGTGTGTTTGCGTCAGTGGGCGGCTCCATCAACAGCAGCTATAAGAGCAGACTGAGATCTGAAGCGGCTCATCCTCGCTGATCTTCTCTTCCTCTGACAGACGCGATGCAGGCGCAGGAGTACATGATGAGAGGTAATGATCGGAACCTTCACATCTGGCCAGTGTGGCGCTTCTGTACTGACTTGTCTATTAGAACTGAATCATATGAATGGTTCTAAATAGTTTTACAGGACACAACTAACTTTATTCAGCCTTGTACAGCTGGTTTAGTTCAAAAACTTAGAGTAAATGATATTCAGGACATTTTAATCAAGTGTTTGTATTCTGTTGTCATCTTCTGAAATCTTTTACTGCATTAAATAGGTTTCATATTTATGTTCTGCTGTAATATCTGAGCGTCTGTGCTCTTCGCCTGTTGTTTTATAACTTTTCTCTAATGTTGTTCAGTCTTGTATTTGCAGTGATTTATAGTGATCTTCTCACAGTGTGTTTGCGGTTTAATGTGTTGCTGTTCCTCTGTTGTGTGTGTGTGTGTGTGTGTGTGTGTGTGTAGGGAAGGAGATGGTGGATTTCATCCAGCAGTATCTCACACAGATCCGTGAGCGGCGGGTCGTTCCAGACGTTCAGCCGGGTTTCATGCGTCCTCTGCTGCCCAGCAGCGCTCCGTATGAGCCGGAGGACTGGAGCAGCATCATGAAGGATGTGGAGAACATCATCCTGCCCGGAGTCCGTCCCGTCTGTCTGTCTGTCTCTCCGTCCGTCTGTCTGTCTGTCTGTTCATCTGTCTGTCTCTCAGTCTCTCCGTCCATCCGTCTGTCTGTCTGTCTGTCTGTTCATCTGTCTGTCTGTCTCTCAGTCTGTCTCTCCGTCCGTCCATCTGTCTGTCTGTCTGTCTCTCCGTCCGACTGTCTGTCTGTCTGTCTGTCTCTCCATCCATCCGTCTGTCTGTCTGTCTGTCTGTCTCTCAGTCTGTCTCTCCGTCCGTCCGTCTGTCTGTCTGTCTGTCTCTCCGTCCATCCGTCTGTCTGTCTGTCTCTCAGTCTGTCTCTCCGTCCATCCGTCTGTTTGTCTGTTCATCTGTCTGTCTCTCCATCCATCCGTCTGTCTGTGCATCTGTCTGTCTCTCCGTCCATCTGTCTGTCTGTCTGTGCATCTGTCTGTTCATCTGTCTGTCTCTCCGTCCATCTGTCTGTCTGTTCATCTGTCTGTTCATCTCTCTGTCTCTGCGTCTGTCTGTCTGTCTGTCTGTCTGTCTGTCTCTGCATCTGTCTGTCCTGTTGAACTCCAGTATGCTGTAATGCTCCTGTCTGTCTGTCTCTCCATCTGTCTGTCTGTCTCTCTGTCTGTCTGTTCGTCTGTCTGTCTGTCCTGCTGTCTGTCTATCCGTCCCTCCTCCTGTCTGTGTGATCCGTCCGTCTGTCTGTTCATCTATCTGTCTCTCTGTCCATCTGTCTGTCTGTGCATCTGTCTGTCCTGTTGAACTCCAGTATGCTGTAATGCTCCTGTCTGTCTGTAGGTTGTTCATTGGCAGAGTCCTCACATGCATGCGTATTTCCCTGCGCTCACCTCATGGCCGTCTCTGCTGGGTGACATGCTGGCAGACGCCATCAACTGCCTCGGCTTCACCTGGGTAAAAACATACACACACACACAACAATCTCTATGTCAGCCTTACACGTCATGTTGAATAGTGTGTGTTGTGCAGGCGTCTAGTCCAGCGTGCACTGAGCTGGAGATGTGTGTGTTGGACTGGTTGTGTAAAGCGCTCGGGTTGCCAGATCATTATTTACACCATCATCCACAGAGCAGCGGAGGAGGAATCCTGCAGGTATAAAACACACATCACAACTGACGTGCCAATCTGCATGTTTTCTGTTGACTTTTACAGTAGAAATGTCTGTAAGTCATTGCTGTGTGTAGAGTACGGTCAGTGAGTGTACGCTGGTCGCTCTGCTCGCCGCGAGGAAAGACCGAATCCTGCAGATGAAGAGTGAATGCACACATGCCGACACGGACGAGTCAGTGCTGAACTCCAGACTCATCGCATACGCCTCCGATCAGGTGCTTCATCAGCAATCAGAACGACCTGTTCACACAATGCTGCTCTTTGACGGTTCCTTCTGAAAGTGTCTTGGGGTTCATCATGAATGAGAGTGTGTTTTGTTCTGTAGGCTCATTCGTCAGTGGAGAAGGCCGGTCTGATCACTCTGGTGAAGATCAGATTCCTGGAGACGGACGAGGCGTTTTCTCTGCGTGGAGAAACCCTCGTCTGTCTGTCTGTCTGTCTCTCCGTCCATCCGTCTGTCTGTCTGTCTCTCAGTCTGTCTCTCCGTCCATCCGTCTGTTTGTCTGTTCATCTGTCTGTCTCTCCATCTATCCGTCTGTCTGTGCATCTGTCTGTCTCTCCGTCCATCTGTCTGTCTGTCTGTGCATCTGTCTGTTCATCTGTCTGTCTCTCCGTCCATCTGTCTGTCTGTTCATCTGTCTGTTCATCTCTCTGTCTCTGCGTCTGTCTGTCTGTCTGTCTGTCTGTCTCTGCATCTGTCTGTCTGTCTGTCTGTCTCTGCTTCTGTCTGTCCTGTTGAACTCCAGTATGCTGTAATGCTCCTGTCTGTCTGTCTCTCCATCTGTCTGTCTGTCTCTCTGTCTGTCTGTTCGTCTGTCTGTCTGTCCTGCTGTCTGTCTATCCGTCCGTCCTCCTGTCTGTGTGATCCGTCCGTCTGTCTGTTCATCTATCTGTCTCTCTGTCCATCTGTCTGTCTGTGCATCTGTCTGTCCTGTTGAACTCCAGTATGCTGTAATGCTCCTGTCTGTCTGTAGGTTGTTCATTGGCAGAGTCCTCACATGCATGCGTATTTCCCTGCGCTCACCTCATGGCCGTCTCTGCTGGGTGACATGCTGGCAGACGCCATCAACTGCCTCGGCTTCACCTGGGTAAAAACATACACACACACACAACAATCTCTATGTCAGCCTTACACGTCATGTTGAATAGTGTGTGTTGTGCAGGCGTCTAGTCCAGCGTGCACTGAGCTGGAGATGTGTGTGTTGGACTGGTTGTGTAAAGCGCTCGGGTTGCCAGATCATTATTTACACCATCATCCACAGAGCAGCGGAGGAGGAATCCTGCAGGTATAAAACACACATCACAACTGACGTGCCAATCTGCATGTTTTCTGTTGACTTTTACAGTAGAAATGTCTGTAAGTCATTGCTGTGTGTAGAGTACGGTCAGTGAGTGTACGCTGGTCGCTCTGCTCGCCGCGAGGAAAGACCGAATCCTGCAGATGAAGAGTGAATGCACACACGCCGACACGGACGAGTCAGTGCTGAACTCCAGACTCATCGCATACGCCTCCGATCAGGTGCTTCATCAGCAATCAGAACGACCTGTTCACACAATGCTGCTCTTTGACGGTTCCTTCTGAAAGTGTCTTGGGGTTCATCATGAATGAGAGTGTGTTTTGTTCTGTAGGCTCATTCGTCAGTGGAGAAGGCCGGTCTGATCACTCTGGTGAAGATCAGATTCCTGGAGACGGACGAGGCGTTTTCTCTGCGTGGAGAAACCCTTCAGCACGCCATCGAGGAGGACCGCAGGAGAGGATTTGTGCCTGTGATGGTGAATGAGCCTCAGCTAATCAGCCGTTGAGTTGGTTACTGTGCTGCTGTGTGACTGAGTGTGTGTGTGTGTGTGTGTCCCCTGCAGCTGTGTGCGACGCTCGGCTCCACCGGTGTGTGTTCGTTTGACCGTCTGGATGAGCTCGGCCCTGTCTGTAAGTGTCATGAATCAGAGAGTCGCTGAACTCTTCTTAAAAAGCATCTGCTTCTCTTGCACTGGAAAACTCTGCTACTGCTCATGTACCATAATTTTGAATAATATAAACCATATTTATATATCAGGATGTTTAAGTGCTTGTGAATGTTCTGCAGCACATGAATTACCGAGCTATTTGTCAGTAAAGTGTCTGTGTGTGTGTGTGTGTGTATGTGTATCTCTGTGTCTGTGTGTGTGTGTGTTTCTGTTTTTTTGTGTGTGTGTGTGTATCTTTGTGTGTGTGTGTGTGTGTGTGTGTCTATGTGTGTGTATGTTTCTGTGAGTGTGTGTATCTCTGTATTTGTGAGTGAGTGAGTGTGTGTGTGTGTATGTGTGTGTGTGTGTATATCTGTGTGTGTGTGTGTGGGGGAGTGTGTGTGTGTATCTGTGTGTGTGTGTGGGGGAGTGTGTGTGTG
>NW_015506579.1:106993-109493 GCF_001515645.1 Sinocyclocheilus grahami
GTGTGTGTGTGTGTGTGTGTGAGAGTGTGTGTGTGTGTGTGTTTGCGCATCTCTCTCAGTGTGTGTGTGTGTGTGTGTGAGAGTGTGTATGTGTGTGTTTGCGCATCTCTCTCAGTGTGTGTGTGTGTGTGTGTGAGAGTGTGTATGTGTGTGTTTGCGCATCTCTCTCAGTGTGTGTGTGTGTGTGTGTGAGAGTGTGTATGTGTGTGTTTGCGCATCTCTCTCAGAATGTGTGTGTGTGTGTTCCTGCAGTGCTGACAGTGTCGGACACAGAGGTCGCAGAGGAAACGGTGATCAGCGACGAGCCGTCTGTTAAGCGTCAGTGTGTGAAGGAAGAAGAAGAAGATGATCAGATGACAGAAACACAAGACACACAGATACAGGAGAAAGTGGCTCTTCTGAAGCAGCTGGAGGAGGCGAACCGTGAGGTGCAGAAATACAGACAGCAGTTCCTGAAGAAGGAGCAGGAGGCGGAGGCGTACAGACAGAAGCTGGAGGCCATCACACGGCAGAGCGTGAAGAAAGCAGCGTGAACCTGACCGGATCATTATCATTCATTTACTTCAGTTCTCGTCATAAAGTGTCTCAGCTGTGGTGCTCGTGTGGCCGACACAGGTTCGATTCTGACCCACATCCCACTGGCCTTTGAATAAAGAGACAAAAGCCCCTCAAAACCAGAATGAGGAAGGTTTAATTGTGCTGTAATGTCAGATGTCATGTGTTTGATCTGCACGTCTGATCAAATCCTTCATCGTCAGACTCGTTTCCTCGCTGATAATCAACATGAATCTCTTGTGTTTATAGTTTCCTGCTGCTTGTTGTTTGTGATGCATTTTTCAGGATTTCTGTCATCTTACTTTTAAAAGACAGCAGCGCTGGATTTGTTTTCTTTGAGGAGGATCTGAGCATCTCTCCAACACCGATCTGCTGGTTCACATCTAGACGGCAGATTATAACACATCTTAAACTGAATATGCCGAATAAATGCACAATAAAAGGGTTTTACAGTCTGAACCAGCAACAGCATCTGTGTATCTGTGCGTCTGTAGATGAAGTATTACAGTATTGGGAAGGTTCTGAGCTCTTCAAACACACATATTTCAGATACGGATTGGTTTTTGATTCATGCCGTATCAGTGCTCATAAAGACAGATGCGTGTTTGGAGGTGCAGAACTATCATTCTGAATCCAAGCGTGTCTTTGTGTAGTTGGTGTGTTTGCGTCAGTGGGCGGCTCCATCAACAGCAGCTATAAGAGCAGACTGAGATCTGAAGCGGCTCATCCTCGCTGATCTTCTCTTCCTCTGACAGACGCGATGCAGGCGCAGGAGTACATGATGAGAGGTAATGATCGGAACCTTCACATCTGGCCAGTGTGGCGCTTCTGTACTGACTTGTCTATTAGAACTGAATCATATGAATGGTTCTAAATAGTTTTACAGGACACAACTAACTTTATTCAGCCTTGTACAGCTGGTTTAGTTCAAAAACTTAGAGTAAATGATATTCAGGACATTTTAATCAAGTGTTTGTATTCTGTTGTCATCTTCTGAAATCTTTTACTGCATTAAATAGGTTTCATATTTATGTTCTGCTGTAATATCTGAGCGTCTGTGCTCTTCGCCTGTTGTTTTATAACTTTTCTCTAATGTTGTTCAGTCTTGTATTTGCAGTGATTTATAGTGATCTTCTCACAGTGTGTTTGCAGTTTAATGTGTTGCTGTTCCTCTGTTGTGTGTGTGTGTGTGTGTGTGTGTGTGTGTAGGGAAGGAGATGGTGGATTTCATCCAGCAGTATCTCACACAGATCCGTGAGCGGCGGGTCGTTCCAGACGTTCAGCCGGGTTTCATGCGTCCTCTGCTGCCCAGCAGCGCTCCGTATGAGCCGGAGGACTGGAGCAGCATCATGAAGGATGTGGAGAACATCATCCTGCCCGGAGTCCGTCCCGTCTGTCTGTCTGTCTCTCCGTCCGTCTGTCTGTCTGTCTGTTCATCTGTCTGTCTCTCAGTCTGTCTCTCCGTCCGACTGTCTGTCTGTCTGTCTGTTCATCTGTCTGTCTCTCAGTCTGTCTCTCCGTCCGACTGTCTGTCTGTCTGTCTGTTCATCTGTCTGTCTCTCAGTCTGTCTCTCCGTCCGACTGTCTGTCTGTCTGTCTGTCTCTCCGTCCATCCGTCTGTCTGTCTGTCTCTCAGTCTGTCTCTCCGTCCGACTGTCTGTCTGTCTGTCTGTCTCTCCGTCCATCCGTCTGTTTGTCTGTTCATCTGTCTGTCTCTCCATCCATCCGTCTGTCTGTGCATCTGTCTGTCTCTCCGTCCATCTGTCTGTCTGTTCATCTGTCTGTTCATCTCTCTGTCTCTGCGTCTGTCTGTCTGTCTGTCTGTCTGTCTGTCTCTGCATCTGTCTGTCCTGTTGAACTCCAGTATGCTGTAATGCTCCTGTCTGTCTGTCTCTCCATCTGTCTGTCTGTCTCTCTGTCTGTCTGTTCGTCTGTCTGTCTGTCC
>NW_015506579.1:114493-118544 GCF_001515645.1 Sinocyclocheilus grahami
AGCGTCAGTGTGTTTTTCATACGGTCAGATCAGTGAAGATCACAGCATCAGACGCTGCATTTACACCTGCCTGAAAACACATGCAATCTGTCCCTTTATCATCACACACTGTAAAAAGCTTCATATGATCAGTGTCCGTCAGATGTTTGGATTTCTGTCTGTCGCTGTCCTAAAAACCTTTTGATCGAAATGCTGAAGGATTTGTTTCTCAGGGTTTCTGGGGTTTGTGAGTTGCTGCAAGGCTAATAATTAAATCATAAAAATAAAACACTTACCACCTGCATGTCATGTGACCATTAATCGACATCAGAGAGCCGTGAATGTGTTAAATGACTGAAATACTGAATCTCAGGAAGGTTCAGTGACAAGAGGTTTGGTAATCCCTGATGCAGACAAATATGATTTATATCTATAAAGTTATGAGTTTACATTTTTGTTGTAACAGATCATCAAGTGCTCATCATGATCTTCAAACCTTCTGATCTAAAGGCTTCGGCTGAACATGAGACACGTTTACATCAAGCGTCATGAAGTCTCACGTGTTTAAAGCATCCCATAATGCACCTGATGAAATGATGACTGTCCACAGCTGGAGGCATTTACACAAATATGATCATTCCTTCATAAATGATAAAGGCAGCCTTATACTTTCATGCATACTGATACATTTATACTGCAGATGAAAAATGGTGATGATATAAAAACATGTTTTCTAAATTAAAAACCTTTTCTTTTCTTTGTGATTATATATATATATATATATATCCTGGAGAATATTTACTTTGTATTAGTGTAACATGTATATATTTATTTATACAAAATCTTTTTTGACTCGATATTAGAAATAACATTAAGTTTCAGAGTTGTCCAGACGTCCAGTTGTGTTATTTCAGAATCCGGTTATTAAAACGGTCATTATTCTAACGTGTGTATGATTGTAATAATAAGAATGAGCAGATGTATAGACAGTAGGTTCATGATATATTATGTATTGAAATCATCTTCTCTGTAAAATCAGTGTACGGTTTAGTTTCCAGCTGAATAAATCTGGTTGTGTTGGTCTCAGTCTCGTGTCTGTTAATGACTGAACTGTGAAGCTCTTCTGTCAGGAGCACAGTCTGATGTTCATTCATGTTTATTTTGTGCTATAATAACTAGTGAAGAAGAGATGATCAGTTCACCTGAGCTTCAGCGATCCGTCACGACGCATTAAAGAGCCACCAAACGAATCTGGATTCATGTCTTGATTATGCACAATCCTCTGCTGTTTCACTCACTCACTCTCACTCACTCACACACACAAACACACCCACACACTCACTCACTCACACACATACACTCACACATACACACACACTCACTCTCACATGCACACTGACACACACACTCTCTCTCTCACATGCACACTGACACACACACTCTCTCTCTCACATGCACACTGACACACACACTCTCTCTCTCACATGCACACTGACACACACACACACACACTCTGTTTGCATCATTCAATCACTATTTCCTTGTTTATCCCTTTGAAATAATCTGTACTGTATAAAGCACTATAGACATACAGGTGACTTGACTTGATTAGGCTGAATGGACTGATTGTTCTCAGGTGAAGCTTGATTTTCACTAATGAAGGGGACTGTGTTCATTTGACCTGCAGGTTCATTAATGCTCAGGACCTGGACGTCAGAACGTCACACGCAGCAGAACCAGAGACCGCGGAGACTCACCTGTGCGGCCGCAGGTGGAGGTGGAGGTGGAGGTGTAGAGGGCGGGGCTCCGGATGCTGATGCCACGCCTCGGGCTGAGGGGCGGGGCCTCGTCTGACGCGCCTGTCCATCTCACAGCTGTCGGACAGCAGGAACACGGACACCACTGCCACCAGATCTGCAGAAAAACACACGGTACTTTAGTCATTAAAGCAGCAGCAGCAGCAGCAGCAGCAGCCAGTCAATTCATCTGCTTCTCATGCATTTAGTGGATTATTTTAAACCTGCACTGGCATTTCCATCTGTCAGCATTTCAAAAAACAAACTCATAAATCATACTTGAAACCTACTGTACTACGTGAATTCATTTACTCTCGTGTTGCTATACCAATACAAATAGATTAATTCATACAATTTAATGATTTAATTATTTTTAGCATTTTTTAAATGAAAAACTCTCTTCTCCACCCCATTCTGATGCACACGTATATTCATGCATTTATACAGACCGAATTTGAGCAAGATTTGCATTATGTCAAAGTAACTGGCACCACAATTATAGAAAGTCCCTTTTCATAATATTTGCCTTGCATTTAATTTTGTTATGCATCTTCACCGTGATGCAAATAGACTGATATTGCTCACAAGCAGCGTCGTCGAGATCATGGTGAGAATGCCTCTTAAACTCTGATGCTGAACTGAATTTGAAGAAAAAGTAGACGTTGAATTAATTACATTTCAGATAAATCCATATCAGAAATTGCCCATTTGAACTAGAAAAGAAGGTGTTAGGCTGGCAAAACATCTGAAACTTTAAAACTCATTTAGGATTGAAGGCTATACAGGCCTTACGGGCAGACAAAAGGAATTATTATTATATTCCATAGATTCAATTTTTCATGATTTGCTGGAAGACCAGAAGGCCACTGCAGTTCAGTAACACACATCAGTCACACTTATACATGAGTGGATGTCGTTCATTAAATCAAGAGCAAAGTTCTAATCGAGATAGATAGATTGATTAAGAGAAGAGCAGCCAAATAAAGTGCTTTTTGCTCTTGTGTTTTAATCAGCTGATGTTCTGGTGTTGAGTAATGTCTGGCGTCGGTTCTGCTGGTTCTGTTCACCTGCATCAGTGGTGAGGGCCGTGGCGCAGCAGCAGTGCAGCAAAGGTCTGCTCCTGATGTTCGTGTTCAAGAGCGCGACGTTTTGAGTGCGAGAATAAAATACGGGAGACGAACATACAGCAGAAACCAGTCAACCCGACGAGAACAGAGTAAATCATGTTGATGGTGAAACAGTTCGAGGGAGTCTACGGGTCTAAAGTTTAAAGGTTCGAGTGACCAATCTGTGTTAAAAGCATGACTGACAGCTGCCGCCGCCTCCAGCGCGCGATCGATCAGAGTTACGGTTCTCTACCTGCAATCATGTGGAGGGGTCTCTCCTCAACCACCACCAGTGTGCAGCATCCACAGGACAACAGCGCCAGTGCGCTCGCCACACACCAGCTACAGGTGGAGAGGAGAGAGAGTCATAGAGCCAATCAAGTGGTTGGGGATTATTAGGAGGCCATGATTGACAAAGACCAGAGGGGCAATTTGGCCAGGACACCGGGGTTACACCCCTACTCTTTACCAGAAGTGCCATGGGATTTTTAATGACCACAGAGAGTCAGGACCTCGGTTTAATGTCTCATCCAAAGCACGGTGCTTTTTGACAGTATAGTGTCCCCATCACTATAATGGGGCGTAAGGACCCACACAGACCACAGGGTGAGCACCCCCTGCTGGCCTCACTAACACCTCTTCCAGCAACAACCTAGTTTTCCCAGGAGGTCTCCCATCCGAGTACTGACCAGCTCAGCCCTGCTTAGCTTCAGTGGACAGCCAGTCTTGGGCTGCAGGGTGATATGACTGTGGCAGAGGAGTGAGGAGGAGAGGGAGGAGGAGAGGAAGGAGGAGGTGAGGGAGGAGGAGAGGAAGGAGGAGGAGGTGAGGAAGGAAGGAGGAGAGGAGTGAGGAGGTGAGGAAGGAGGAGGAGGAGAGGAGTGAGGAGGTGAAGAAGGAGGAGAGGAAGGAAAAGTGAGGAGGTGAGGAGGGAGGAGGAGAGGAGTGAGGAGGTGAGGAAGGAGGAGAGGAGTGAGGAGGGGTGGAAGGAAAAGTGAGGAGGTGAGGGAGGAGGTGCGGGAGGAGGAGGTGAGGAAGGAGGAGAGGAAGGAAAAGTGAGGAGGTGAGGAGGGAGGAGGAGAGGAAGGGGAGGAGAGAAGTGAGGAGGTGGAGAGGAGGGAGGAGGTGAGGAAGAAGGAGAGGAGTGAGGAGGGGAGGGAGGAGGGGGGG
>NW_015506579.1:118628-123577 GCF_001515645.1 Sinocyclocheilus grahami
GGAGGGGGGAGGGGGAGAGGAGGGAGGAGGTGAGGAAGAAGGAGAGGAGTGAGGAGGTGAGGGAGGAGGAGGTGAGGAGGAAAGGAGGGAGGAGTGAGGAGGTGAGGGAGGAGGAGGAGGAGAGGAGGAGGGAGGACAAGAGGAGGTGAGGAGGTGAGAAAGAAGGAGGAGGAGGAGAGGAGGGAGGACAAGAGGAGTGAGGAGGTGAGGAAGGGGGAGGAGAGGAGGGAGGAGGGGAGGAGGGGGGGAGGGAGGAGAGGAGGGAGGACAAGAGGAGTGAGGAGGTGAGGAAGGAGGAGGAGAGGAGGTGAGGGAGGAGGAGTGATGAGGTGAAGGAGGAGGAGGAGAGGAGTGGGGAGGTGAGGATGGAGGAGGAAAGGAGTGAGGAGGTGATGAAGTGAGGAAGGAGGAGGAGAGGAGATGAGGAGGTGAGGGAGGAGGAGGAGAGGAGATGAGGAGGTGAGGGAGGAGGAGGAGAGGAGATGAGGAGGTGAGGGAGGAGGAGGAGAGGAGATGAGGAGGTGAGGGAGGAGGAGGAGAGGAGATGAGGAGGTGAGGGAGGAGGAGGAGAGGAGATGAGGAGGTGAGGGAGGAGGAGGAGAGGAGATGAGGAGGTGAGGGAGGAGGAGGAGAGGAGATGAGGAGGTGAGGGAGGAGGAGGAGAGGAGATGAGGAGGTGAGGGAGGAGGAGGAGAGGAGATGAGGAGGTGAGGGAGGAGGAGGAGAGGAGATGAGGAGGTGAGGGAGGAGGAGGAGAGGAGATGAGGAGGTGAGGGAGGAGGAGGAGAGGAGATGAGGAGGTGAGGGAGGAGGAGGAGAGGAGATGAGGAGGTGAGGGAGGAGGAGGAGAGGAGATGAGGAGGTGAGGGAGGAGGAGGAGAGGAGATGAGGAGGTGAGTGAGGAGGAGGAAAGGAGTGAGGAGGTGATGAAGTGAGGAAGGAGGAGGAGAGGAGATGAGGAGGTGAGTGAGGAGGAGGAAAGGAGTGAGGAGGTGAGGAAGGAGAAGTGAGGAGGTTAGGGAGGAGGAGAAGAGGAGGAGAGGAGTGAGGGAGGAGGTGAGGAGAGGAGTGAAGAGGTGAGGGAGGAGGTGAGGAAGGAGAAGGAGAGGAGTGAGGAGGTGAAGGAGGAGGAGAGGAGTGAAGAGGTGAGGAAGGAGGAGGAGAGGAGGGAGGAGGGAGGAGGGGAGGGGGGGGGGGAGGGGGGGGGGGAGGGGGTGAAGGAGGTGAGGGAGGATGAGAGGAGGGAGGAGTGAGGAGGTGAGGAAGGAGGAGGAGGAGAGGAGTGAGGAGGTAGGGAAGGAGAAGTGAGGAGGTTAGGGAGGAGGAGAAGAGGAGAGGATGGAGGAGGTGAGGAAGGAGGAGGTGGGGAGGAGGAGGAGAGGAGTGAGGAGGAGGAAAAGAGTGAGGAGGTGAGGAAGGAGAAGTGAGGAGGTTAGGGAGAAGGAGAAGAGGAGAGGAGGTGAGGGAGGAGGAGGTGAGGAGTGAGGAGGAGGAAAGGAGTGAGGAGGTGAGGAAGGAGAAGTGAGGAGGTTAGGGAGAAGGAGAAGAGGAGAGGAGGTGAGGGAGGAGGAGGTGAGGAGTGAGGAGGAGGAAAGGAGTGAGGAGGTGAGGAAGGAGGAGGAGGAGAGGAGTGAGGAGGTAGGGAAGGAGAAGTGAGGAGGTTAGGGAGGAGGAGAAGAGGAGAGGAGGGAGGAGGGGAGGAAGGAGAGCAGTGAGGAAGGAGGAGCTGGGGAGGAGGAGGAGAGGAGTGGGAAGGAGGAAAGGAGTGAGGAAGGAGAAGGAGAGCAGAGAGGAAGGAGGAGGTGGGGAGGAGGAGGAGAGGAGTGGGAAGGAGGAAAGGAGTGAGGAAGGAGAAGGAGAGCAGAGAGGAAGGAGGAGGTGGGGAGGAGGAGGAGAGGAGTGGGAAGGAGGAAAGGAGTGAGGAAGGAGAAGGAGAGCAGAGAGGAAGGAGGAGGTGGGGAGGAGGAGGAGAGGAGTGGGAAGGAGGAAAGGAGTGAGGAAGGAGAAGGAGAGCAGAGAGGAAGGAGGAGGTGGGGAGGAGGAGGAGAGGAGTGAGGAGGTGAGGAGGAGAGGAGAGGAGGTGAGGGAGGAGGAGGTGAGGAGTGAGGAGGAGGAGAGGAGTGAGGAGGAGGAAAGGAGTGAGGAGGTGAGGAAGGAGAAGGAGAGCAGTGAGGAAGGAGGAGGTGAGGAGAGGAGTGAGGAGGTGAGGAAGGAGGAGGTGAGGAGAGGAGTGAGGAGGAGAGGAGAGGCGTGAGGAGGTGAGGAAACGAGTAGCTATACGCGAGCATACACTGGTGTTTATATGTTAAGTGTTTCTGGTGGAAAAACCTGGTGTACACATTAATTATCCTTCACATCTGCCGCAATCATTTGAAGTTATGTTTTTGACCCTTAATCTCACATTTCAACAGGGCTTCTTGCTTTCGTAATTTGTATTATTAATTGCTTAAATTACCAAACTTAAACAACACCGGGGCAGATCCCTCGCACGCAGCTGATGCCGCTTTGAGTGATGCTCGAGTGATGAAGAATATTCCAGTATAGCCTACAGATAAGTTTTCTTCCGTCCTCTGAAGTCTTTGGTCCTCATGTTCTTCCCTCTCATCCTGAGGGAGGGAAGCCACTAAGATCCTATTGTGCTTTTTCTTTCTTTCTTTCCATTTAAAATAATCATTTTAACACATCACCTGTCATTGATTTTCGTCAGAACAGAGGGAGCAGCATGTGTTTATTGAGAATTCCCGCACTCAAACAGCACGCGTTCACGAGACTTTAAAACGACTAGACTTGCAAATATCCATAAACTGCAAGTACTGATGAGCATTAAGTCTGAGTCTGCAAATGCCGCCCAGAACCTCAGCTTCCACACCCAACTGAAAACTGATTTTGTAAAGATGTAAAAACACATCGACGTGATTCGTGAATCAAACCGTGATTCATTAAATATGAACTGTAATGACTAATAAGACTCGATGTGCTAAAGGCTGTCAGATCATGGACTCTTGCAAGTCAAGTCACCTTGATTTCTATTATGCAATATTATTTCAAATCTGAGATAAACAGGAAAAATAACAGAATCAGTGATGCAATTCAAAAATGAGACAAATCCAAGACATAATTCATAATTCCGGTCATAATTCAATGCTCAATTCAGTTAAATAGCAACTGATGTGGAGCTTGTGGAGAAGGAAATCATTATCGGCTTGCTGAGTCCTTTTAATGGGAAGCTTTTCTCAATTGTCATTTATACACCAATTTATGAAATAGTTGATCCATATGGGGATATTTAGTGAATACTCACGTACTGTATAACGTCTTTGCTTAGAATAGTCCATCTGTTTGTTACTATGCATCACGTCAAGATGTTGTCCTTTAATTTCAGTACTGGCCCAATAGTGAATGTTATATTGATGATACTGTTCGGTATAATATTTAGCCTATTACCAGACCTCTCTACTCAATTGTAATCATTAATTTGATTACTTGGGTCATAACGTAACAAGGGTTAAAAATACAGGCACAAATGCAGCGATTATTATAGCTTATTTTGCGTTGGCACACTTAGAGCCTTGTTTTTTGCTCACAAATAACATCTTTCTCAGCATATCTTATTTTTCATTGCCTTTGTGCAATGGATGAGTTTAGATGGCGGAACAAACTTTTGAGCTGTTCTCTCGTGACTCTGTGAACGGTGTGATTCTACATCAAAATCCCACTTATTTTATCTTACAGAAATAAAAGTCAAAGTGATTAAATCAGTTAGGTGTATTAGCACTAAAATAAACAAAATAAATCAAACATTAATTCATAAAAAACTTTAATGCAATATCTATTTTAACCAGTCACAGGCAAGATTCATGTGAGATTCATATATAAAATAGTTAAAAACAAACATTATTACATACTAGAATAAAGAAAATCTTCAAGAATCATAGATCACATGGATTTAGTAGATTCCATGTTGAAATGTTTTTTTACACAAGTTTCGTAAAGGGAAACAAATGTAACAGCTCAGTAGCACAAATATACATAAGACTCGGTTAGCAAAATGTGACACTGATCAGGTTTTTTTAAAAAGCTGAATCTGTGCCTCTTTAATACTTCAGTAAAATATTGTTTGAGATGGTTCAGCTAAACAATAGTAGTACTAGCAGAGGAGAGAGCAGTCAGAGTTTGATGCTGTGAGACAGGATCTGCTGGTAGATGGAGGGGGTCAGTGAGACATATGTCCTCTCACGCTCACACAGGAAGTACAGCGAATCAGTCGCCATGCTGGGATTGAATCCGGCCTCCACCAGCTTCAGCTTCAGCTGTTTAAAGGTGGCGGTGATGTCCATTGAGCTCTGGAGAGAAACATCACATCATGTGTGTGCAGGAGACCAGCGCTGACCTAGTAAATACTGGTTTATCATCTCACAGGGAGAATTTTACCTGAATGCGTATGAAACGAGGTCGAGCGTAAACAGGCAGGAACCTGCAGACGTGGTCAAATGTTTTCTTGCACTCAAACTCCACTCCGTCCATCAATTTTACTGCAGCCATTCCGATCCGTCCCTCGTGACCTTCACAAACACATAAAGGAATGTCAGTGACGTCTCACGTGAGGAACCACATTCAGAGTAAACGTGGCTTCAGCAAACCTGGAACTCGAACTCCGTAAACATTCGCCTCTTCGACAAAGTCAAGCATGCTGATGATGTCAGAGACTTCAGTGGTGGCCACGTTCTCTCCCTTCCACCTGCACAGATTCACATTCACATCAGCCTCCACCAATCACCTCGCAGATTCACATCAGCCTCCACCAATCACCTCGCAGATTCACTCCAGCCTCCACCAATCACCTCGCAGATTCACTTCAGCCTCCACCAATCACCTCGCAGATTCACATCAGCCTCCACCAATCACCTCGCAGATTCACTTCATCCTCCACCAATCACCCCGCAGTTCAT
>NW_015506579.1:123702-126040 GCF_001515645.1 Sinocyclocheilus grahami
CTCGCAGATTCACTCCAGCCTCCACCAATCACCTCACAGATTCACTCCAGCCTCCACCAATCACCTCGCAGATTCACTCCAGCCTCCACCAATCACCTCGCAGATTCACTTCATCTGATCTCTGACAGCATGATATTAAGGAAATACCTGAATGTGTCTCCCACTCGATCCTGGAAGTAGATGAAGTTGTCGTGATCGATCTTCAGCAAATCACCGCTGTTGAAATAGACATCGCCATGCTTAAAAACGTCACGCAGCCTCTTCTTTTCTGTTTGCTGCTCATTTTGTGCATAACCAACGAAAGGAGCGATTTCTGTAATCTTGGACACCAGCAGCCCCGTCTGCCCTGGAAACACACACACACACACACACACACACACAGAAGCTCAGCCAGCGTTAAAGAGAATTTAAGGGACAGTTTAAGAACATGATCAGATTAAAGAAACTTCCAGATCAAAGGTTTAAACTGATATGTCAAATATGCCAAAAAAGTCAAATATTAAAATTATATTTGTCTAGTTTGATCAGCAGCAATTAGTGAGGCTGACCTATCTAAAAATAATCTGATGTGTCCTTTTAATAAAATATGAGGAATTTGGATCATCAGAGGGAGTGTTTGATGAGCTCAGTCTGTCAGTACGAATAAAGTCAGTCGTTCATTTGTAACATGAAGTGCTGTTCTTTATATGGGACTCTAGAGGGGGTCGAGTGTGTTTCATGTTTACGAGTGTGACCTCTGACCTTTAGGCACCTCGACACACAGGCCTCTGGAGTTTCTGACCGGCTCATCGCACTCCGTGTCGTACTGAATGAGGGCATAGGGGAACAGCTTCTGTGCGACGAGAGAAAAACACACTGATAATCAGAGCTTTCAGTGGAAGCACAGCGAGAGTCACGTGACTCCAGTCATACAGCCTTACTTTGTGCAGAAAGCTGACCCGTCCAACAGCGCCGATCTTTCCAGCGTAGTTCACGAAACCCACATTTCCCTCCGTGGAGGCGTAAAACTCTCGGACTTGAATGTGACCGAAGCGCTTGAGGAATTCCCTCCATACGTCTGAGCGGAGCCCGTTCCCGATGGCCAGACGCACGGCGTGCTCCTTATCGCTCGCTCTCTAGAGAACACCAACGAATCACAAACAACACTAGAGCAAACATCTGTGTGTTACTGAGAATCACACAGATCAATGACATTTTATAGATGATGTGATTCCTGCACTCAGATGAGTTGAAACACTTGTGCTGGAATTTACAGTTCCGTGCACAGCGAAACCTGGAATAAAAGCTGATCTCCTCGTGTCGTGATGCATTCAGGAGATTGCTTTCACTGCGGTATTCCAAGTAAAGGCCAGCAGCTATTCCGAGATAAGCGGACGCTCTGATTGGCCGATGGCTCAGTCATATGAGTGCATGTGCTCTTCAGGATCCAGTTTCAATGACCAAAGTAAGAATATTCACAATTTACCGACGAAACCTCAATGGCCAGGAAATAACACACCCAAACCAGACATCTGATCGCAAACAACAGTGTGACTCTAGTGAAGAGAGCAAGCGACACGCCGGCTCCTCCGGCTAGGAAGAGTTAGAGCTATTTAAACAAACCAGCTGGGATCAGTTTTCAGAGAGTAACAGCTGTATGACACACACACACACACACACACACACACACATGGCCTCAGTGACCACTCTGAGCTGCCAGCTCTCTAAATCTGCTCAGTGTTTCACAGTCAGCTGACATAAACACAACTGTAATCTAATGAACTCTACGTTATTAACGATCTGTACCTGCGGTGTGTTGCACAGATAGCGCAGAACCTCGCCGATGTACTGAATCACCGTCACATTATGAGCCCGACACTCGTCCCAGAACTGAGATGCAGAAAACTTCCGGCGTAAAATTATAGTTGAACCTGAGAATGAGAGAAACTGAGATTATTCTGATCCACAACAGGACTGTGGGTGTGAATAGCAACAAGAGAATACGACATGAAGATCTGCGTGTGTGATTGAGGAGTGTGAGAGTGACTCGACCTTTAACCCGGTTAAAGAGGAACATTCCTGTGAATTTCTGCTGCTTTAAAGTCACACACAAAGAGCTCTTTCACAGAGAGTGAGGAAATTATGCACTGAACTCCTGATCACAGTCATGACGCACTGAAACACACACTCTTACTCGCGCACACACACACTCACACTCACACTCACACTCACTCTCTCACTCTCTCTCTCTCTCACACTCACTCACACAAACACCCACACACACTCACTCACACACACAGTCTCTCTCACACACACACATACACACACTAACACACACACTCTCTCTCAAACACACACA
>NW_015506579.1:126320-127404 GCF_001515645.1 Sinocyclocheilus grahami
CACACACTCTCTCTCTCTCTCTCTCACACACACACATACTTGCGCGCACACACACACACACACACCTGTCTCTATGGAGCCCATGAATCCCACGAGGAAGCCGGCGGTGTGATATAAAGGAAGAGTCACATAAATCACGTCAGAATCTGTTACGCCATTTGACGCCAGCACAGCGAGAGCAGCGAGGAGACGCGTTTGATTGATCACTGCTGCTTTATGAAGACCTGAAACACACACACACACACACACACCAGTTACTGCCAGACAGAGGCTTATTAAACCCTTCACACTCCTTTATATTCCAGCCTCTGCTTACAGTGCAAACCAGCAGATAAAAACACATCAAATACTTTTGATTCATCCTTCAGTCTGAAAACAAGCGAATGTTCTGTGTGGCGTCAACATTACTGTCTGTCATTTCAGATCTTCGTGAATTTAGCACAGTAAGACTTGCAGGGTTAGTATAGTAAACTTAAACCATGAAGAAACATTTTTGTTAATTGAAATAAAATCTAAAAAACTAAAACTCATTTTATTTCAGCTAGTTACCACGAAAACATTTCTCATTTTCATTTAGTTAAACTTGTACTGAAATAGCTGAAACTGAAGTAAAAATGAATAAAAACTACATAGACACTTTAACTGACATTAAAATGAAAATCGAAAATATAAAGATAATGACGAATTGAAAATATCATCAAAGCGGTAACAGTATAACACCTGTGGTTCCAGATGTGTAGATGTAGACGGCTGGAGATGTGCAGGACACACTTGCTCTGAGCGTCTGAGGAACTTCAGCATCTGAGGATTCCTGCGCCGCTCGGATCAGACTCCTCATGTGTGATGATCGGAGCTCTTCAGCCGTGATGAAGATCCTCGTCAGTCCCTCCTGCAGGAGATCTTCATACACCTCCTCCACGGCTCCCTGCAGCTCTGAGATGATGACACACACATCACAGCATCACTGCAGCTTCACACCACACACACACACACACACACACACACACACACACACATCACAACACAACCCCCGAATCAAACCACACACACACACACACACACACACTCACACACACACATCACA
>NW_015506579.1:127915-137380 GCF_001515645.1 Sinocyclocheilus grahami
CACACACACTCCCACACCACACACACACACACAAACACACACACACACACACACACATACACACATCACAGCATCACTGCAGCTTCACCACACACACACACACACACACTCACACTCACACACCACACACACACACACATACACACAGACACTCACACTAGCACACACACACACTCACACTAGCACACACACACACACACTCACGCTAACACACACACACTAGCACACACACATACACACATCACAGCATCACTGCAGCTTCACACCACACACACACACACACACACACACACACATACACACATCACAACACACACACACACTCTCTCTCTCCCACACACACACACTCACACACACACACACGCTCACACACACACACACACACACACACACACAGACCAATTCAGGTGTCATTTTTTATCATTTAGTAACTAAACTATCTTAGCAGTATCTTGGTTCTGTGGTCTTATAGGGCATATATGGGAACTACTATTGCTCTCAACCCTTGTGCGTCAGTTTCAAGAAGTTACACAGAGGTCCTTAAAAAACAAAAATGTCAAAAACATTATTTCCCTGCTTTCACGAGCATAGATCGTTTTACAAGCTGCAGACTTGATCATAACCACCAAAAATAGTTTGTTTACTCAATGCCACTGCTGTTTTTTTATGAAAAAGCACACAAAAATCTATTAATTTCCATATGCTAAGCATATTTTATTTATTCATTGATTTTTTTGATTATTACAGTCTTGGATCGAGTTATAGTTTTTAGCAGAAAAGGGGGAAGGTGAGTCTTAGACTGGCCAAACCTGAGATAACGGTGTCATCAGATGCAGAATAGCACACACGTTTCGAAATGCTGAATCCTTGATAACAGAATGAAAGCCTATTAACAAAGAATGCGAGATTTATGCTTAGAAGGCAGTGGGATTAAATATTGCTGTTTTATTGGGTTTCACTGGGGGTCATTTTTGTCATTAAGGTCCTGAGTTGAACTAATAATGCACCTAGTGTACAATAGATTTATTAAATGAAATGAGAGTGAAATATTCACATTCCTATAAAAATCCACATTTTTGACTAAATTTAGGCTGTTTGCATTAACAGTCCAAAATGATTTTAAAAAAAAGTCCTTAAGAACACACACATTTTAAATGCTAAATTTTCTATTGCTAGCTAGACTAGCCCAAACTCTCTTACTCTGCGGAGAGCGTTTGTGTCTCACCTTCGGACGCGATCAGGACCGACGCGCCGCGGCAGCAGCGGACGCTCGCGATCAGACTCCGCGCGCGGATGCTGCTGTTGAGGAGTGCGCATGCGCAGCCGAGCTTGGCCAGCGCGAGCCAGCAGAAGACGAACGCGGGCTCGTTCTGCATGAACAGAACCGCCGTGTCCCCGGGACGCAGAACCGACGCGACGCGTAACGCGTTCGCTATTCGGTTGCTCTCTCTGTCCGCGTCTTTAAACGAGAACCGCTTATTCTCGAAAACGATAAACGCCTTGTTCGGGCGCGTTTCGACCTGTTCTAGAAACCGGTCCAAAGCCAGAAACAGAGGTCGCCTTCTTCTGCGGGAAGCGAACTTGAGCAAAATCCGCAACAACTCCGTGTGATATACAAGATCTGCCCAGAGATGCGGGAAGAGCAGCCTGAGAAGCAGAGGAGCGATGATCAGCAGCAGCGACAGAAGCAGCATCTTTCTCTGATGATGCGCGACTTTAACTAACCGAGCTAACCGAGCTAACCGAGCCAGTGCGAGGCTCGCTGCTGACTCTGAGCTGAAGGCGGAGCGACACAGCAGGCAGGGCAGGGCTCGGGGGCCCGGGGCCCCGGGGCCCCTGGGCTTGAGGTTGTGTTTGGGCCCTATACACTACACTACAAATGCCTCAAATAGAACATCATTCTGGAGTAACACAAACATGTGCTTTGAGGTTCATAAGTAGTACAATTAATATGCAACATGTCTAGGTTATAGTCAAAGTTTAAATGTAATATTAAATATGCATTATAATATAATAAACCCTGAAATAACTTTGAGCAAAAAAAAAAAAAGCCAGAGATGTTGGCTTATTATAAAAGTTATTGTCATATCTGTGTCCTCTTATGCCAGGTTCTTATTTAATCAATATTTTCAATTGAATAAAAAGACATGCTGGCTATTAACTTAACAATCAAATCAAATCGCTATCAACAAAATTCATAGCTGGATTGTGCAGAAATGTTACATTTAAATATAACATTTTAATGTAGACATATTAAATGATTGCAAAAATGAAATAAGCAGCTTTTTTAAATATGAAACTATAACCGCCAGTAGCTGTCTTAATGAGTGAGTTCGTTTAAAAAGCTGATTCATTTAACTTTGCAAACGATTGAATCATTAGCTGTCCGTGTAACGCAGCGGTCCTGCTGTTTGTTCTGTTTTCTGTCTGACGGAGCGAAGCGGGATCTTGTGTCTGAAAGCTACTCTCTTAGCTGTTGTTTACTGTACATTTGAGATCGTGCAGATATTCGGGAAAAAACCAGGACTGTTGTTTCCGTGATAGGCTAGGTCCTATAGCTGTGTTATAAAAACAGAAACTCATTAAATTGCTATTTTTAATTTAAAATCATTTTGATGACATTTCTTCCCCACTGTGTGCAGTAAGACGAGAGAGAGCGCTGAAAACTCATCAGATGATCGCATCATTTAGTGGAACATTAATATAGTAATAGAGTAATATAGAATCATCCTCTGTAAAGAAATGAGGAGTGAACATTTGAGAAATTATCATTGTCTTTCTAAATGTGCGCTCTTTGGGGCTAAAGCTTAATGGAAGAAATGAAAAATCATCCAGAGCTGCGTCCCAAATGATGCACTATACACTATGCACTCATGTACTTATGCACTATGTACTCAACCATGTAGTGCATGAATTATATAAAGTTATTTTGTCATGCATAAATGGGTCTGATAGCCCCTCCCCCTTCGCTACGTAATTAAAGCTGCACAGTCGAGTGCATGAAGTGCCCAACATCCCACACTTCGTTTTTTCGGTTATTTAAGTGCATCATCCGGGTATTTAAAGTGCACTTTTTCTTTTTGGAATTTTCAGTGTGAAATTAGTTTGATGATCTGAAACATTAAAGTGTGACAAACATGCAAAAAAATAAGAAATCAGGAAGGAGGCCAACACTTTTTCACACCACTGTAGAATATGTAAGGATCAATGTTTCCCATCATTATCCCAAAATAAACATGACAGAAAATAAAGAAATGTGTGTTTTGAGTTGTAATTCAAACATGAAGCTACCTATACATATATATAATATCTGACAAATAAGAGTCCCGCAGTTACAATGTATCCCAGCAGTTATTTTGTCATGCATAAATGGGTCTGATAGCCCCTCCCCCTTCGCTACGTAATTAAAGCTGCACAGTCGAGTGCATGAAGTGCCCAACATCCCACACTTCGTTTTTTCGGTTATTTAAGTGCATCATCCGGGTATTTAAAGTGCACTTTTTCTTTTTGGAATTTTCAGTGTGAATGCACTACTCGCACTATTTATACTAAAACACGTCATAGAATAGTGCATAAGTACGCGATTTGGGACGCACCTCAGGTGTTTCAGTCGCTCTAAACTGCGCTAGAGGACATGAGCGCGATGCGAGTCGCCGACGAACGCTCACTAGCTGGTTTGCATCCAAACGTGAAGCTGGCTCTCAAACTATACATGCATGTATGGAAACAGCTGCTGGCTTAGAATAATCGTGACGTTGACGTTTTGTTCTTGTCTACAATATTAGTCATTTAATTTAATAAAAATATGTTTTAACAATGTCTGAAGACTTCTTTGAAAGTGCGATATACAGTGGTGTGAAAAAGTGTTGGCCCCCTTCCTGATTTCTTATTTTTTTTGCATGTTTGACACACTTTAATGTTTCAGATCATCAAACAAATTTAAATATTAGTCAAAGATAACACAAGTGAACACAACATGCAGCTTTTAAATGAAGGTTTTATTATTAAGGCAAAACAAAATCCAAAACTACATGGCCCTGTGTGAAGAAGTGTTTGCCCCCCTGTTAAAACTGTGGTTTATCACACCTGAGTTCAGTTTCTCTAGCCACACCCGGGCCTGATTACTGCCACACCTGTTCGCAATCAAGAAATCTCTTAAACAGGACCTGCCTGACAAAGTGAAGTAGACCAAAAGATCCTCAAAAGCTAGACATCATGCCGAGATCCGAAGAAATTCAGAAACAAAAGAAAGTAATTGAGATCTATCAGTCTGGAAAATGTTATAAAGCCATTTCTAAAGCTTTGGGACTCCAGCGAACCACAGTGAGAGCCATTATTCACAAATGGCAAAAACATGGAACAGTGGAGAACCTTCCCAGGAGTGGCCGGCCGACCAAAATTACCCCAAGAGCACAGCGACGACTCATCCAAGAGCTCACAAAAGACCCCACAACAACATCCAAAGAACTGCAGGCCTCACTTGCCTCAGTTAAGGTCAGTGTTCATGACTCCACCATAAGAAAGAGACGGGGCAAAAATGGTCTGCATGGCAGAGTGCCAAGACGAAAACCGCTGCTGAGCAAAAAGAACATAAAGGCTCGTCTCAGTTTTGCCAGAAAACATCTTGATGATCCCCAAGACTTTTGGGAAAATACTCTGTGAACTGACGAGACAAAAGTTGAACTTTTTGGAAGGTGGAAACATTAAAGTGTGACAAACATGCAAAAAAATAAGAAATCAGGAAGGGGGCCAACACTTTTTCACACCACTGTAGAATATGTAAGGATCAATGTTTCCCATCATTATCCCAAAATAAACATGACAGAAAATAAAGAAATGTGTGTTTTGAGTTGTAATTCAAACATGAAGCTACCTATACATATATATAATATCTGACAAATAAGAGTCCCGCAGTTACAATGTATCCCAGCAGGCACCGGACGTGTATGTATGGACATGACGTCAGACAGACGTTGCATTTTGGTTGAAAATGAAAATCGGGTTGATGTCAGTTTGACGGTGACTTAACATTGAATTTTGGTCACCCGACGTCGCAACCAAAATTTAACCAAATATCAACGTCTTATGTCGTTGTGTGCCTGCTGGGATGAAACCATTGGCCTGCAACAAAATGAGCAGTAGTGCATTAATATTAATAGCTGAAGTAATTCTCTGAGGTCATTTGTATGAAAGAGAAGAGCGAGTCCATGGAGAGACATGAAATATAGCGACGTGTTTAATTTGCCTGGATGAGTGATACAGTCTGATCACGGGCCATGTGAATATCTGACCGCTGAATGCAGAGATTGACCTGAGAGAATCAATGATCAAGTATTTCAGAGAAATGATCAAAGAGGCCATTTACCCCATTACTGTGCCCCAGCTCTTTTACAGAACATTTACATGACTTTTGATGTCATTCTTATTCATGATATCAATTAACCCCAAATCTGCTTTGTCTGACTCAATCTCACAAATGTTGATATTCAGATGAAATGGCAAAATGAAGAAGAGCAGAGCTAATCAATAATTTGGCATGAGATATTGTGCCAGCTATGAAGGTTTGTCATCTCAAACGAGTCATTCACTCAGGAACCAAACACTGACCGAGCTGTGTGCTCCTGATTCTCTTAAGAGCCATTTCTTCTGGAATTGCACTGTATGTGTCATACTGTAAATGTGTTGTGTAGTACTGGGGGTTTTGATTCATCTCAAGAACCTAAAAGATTAGTTCGCTGATTCGTACATTAGCTATAATATATTACACCAGACAGTGGCGACGGATGAGCGAGTGTTACGAGTGAGTCTTTAAGCTGATTCATTAGAAAGCAACAAGGCTCATGCCTCAAAGTTTTGCAGTTTGTCTACAAATGTAGTAAAAATGAAATCACAGATTAGTTTAGTCCAGAGTGTTCTTCTGTTCATTAAAACTGACCGATGACGTGCTGCTCCTCGCTGTGCGCTTGAATCACACTATAGTTAGTTAGTTAGTTAGTTAGTCAGGAGAAAACATGGAATCCAAGGTAAATGACATTTGCTCTGACAAGTAAACTTTGCATTTGCTTCAGAAATCGTGTTTTATTTTTTCTCTGAGTTGTGTTAGTCTGTTGGAAGAGCAGGGTCACTTGTAAACTCTTATCAGTGCTTGACTTACTCCAACCACGGAGTCAATCGATCAGTTGAGAGCCTTTAACTCGGTAAAAGTAACCATTAAAAAGTCTGAAGTCAGTGTTCTGAAGCTGATATTTAGTATGCATGATGTCACATACTCTAATGCTGTTTGGTTTCACATAAACATTTGACATGATTTGGTTTTACATAAGCAGTTTGATCCAGTGCCAGAACTGCGGTGGATTCACAGAGCTGTTGCAACATTTCGAGAGCGTCAAGACGAGCGTCGCTATCAGCGCTTCGAGGGACTCCTGATAGCAGCTGTTTTACTCCAGCTGATAAATCAAACCCAGTGACCTCTCGCTATCAAAATACAGGCCGAGTTTCATTCAGCAAATAATTGTGACATCCCGCTCCCACGCGCTCACCGCAGATGGCTGTATGAGTGGAAAGATGTGTTTACCGAGTCCTGTTTCCCAGCATGCACTGCCTGCGGGCCAGCCGTGTGTTTGAAGTGCTAGAATGGGCCAGGTTTGAACTTCTCAAGGTTACAGCGATAGAGAGGAGGGAGGAGCCGCGCACCGATAACGCTCCGCATGTGCTTTTAGAAAATAGGTGACTTAGATCTGGAGTTCTCAAACACGTTTTATAGCTGTACATTCAGCTTCATTCTCTTACTGGAAACACTACTGTACACACACTGTGCAAACACTAGCAATGGCATCATCCAATATTTCAAGAAAATGAATACTAAATCAGCCGAGCTCGCTGAGTGACCTTCTTCTTGAGTGTTTGCGGTTTGATGAGCGGCAGTCGTGTTCGGTGTGTAAATACAGCACTTCTGTACTCTGCCTGGACTAATATGTATATTTAGTAAGATTATTGATTTAACGGCACTATCAGATGAGAACAAACTTGATCTGAACACTATTGTCTTCTGTAGAGATGCTTATAGCTGAAATGGACTTGTTTCAACACTGAACTGATCTGAAAAATGACACTTTGTCTTGTTTAGAGCTGCTTTACAGCAGAATCTGACTGTTATTTTTGTGTTTATTCATGGGAAGCTGCTTTGAAACGATCTGTATTGTATAAAGCGCTACAGACGTAAAGTGACTTGACTAATTATTGTACTACTGTAAACAGCTGAACACAATTGAAACATAGAGACATGCATTTATTTCATGTTTGCTCAGGATCGGTTTCAGAAATGTTTTTTTTTTTACGGGGAAAAAAACGGCAGCTGTGGTTGCCGGAATTTTACCTTAAAAAGTACGGAAGCAACATTTTAGGTTTTACGGTTTTAACTTAAATTTACAGTTAAATACTGTAATTTCCGTTAAATTCAGGGTCATTTTTTACGGTGTTGTTTTGTCCAGGATTTACGGCTCTCTGGAGTAACTGTGGTTTCCTCATGATGGCTATAATGTAGGCCTATTTACATGGAACTGTTATTAGTCGAAGATCCGTATGAACTCTGCCCAAGGGCTGGAGGACTGAAGCTCATGCATGGAGTCCAGGGTTCAGCTCAATACACACATCGACTCAAACAGCTGCGGGCTGGACCAGGACTCTTGATCTCTACTGGAATGGTTTGCGTTCATTCATTTGTTGAGTGTCCTGCTGCACATAACAAAAGACATATTTTAGAGATTGTTTAATAAACGGCACGTTTGTGTCTCAATGCTCTCATGCTTTTTAAACTGGAAGTGCAATGCTCTGGTTTTTCCTCCTCTCTTACCATAAGTTTGAGAGAAAATCCATTGATTGCATTGATCTTTTGCTTGTTTTTCTCTCATTGATGCCCTCATGGCTAAGGGTTTGTTCGCTCATTGGCTGATGGGAATTCGGAAAGGAATGTGTATTTGTGCTGCTCGCGCAGAAACATACTTAAGCTTTGAACCATTTATATTTTCTTGCAAAAACACAATAAGGTAGCCTACTGTTGCTCATATCCTTCTTACCGCTAATACCCTCTTCGAGTCTGCTAATCTGGCTCCCAAACTGCGTACATTTCCCTCTGGGTCAGCATTTAAGATCACTTGTAATGTACTCGACACAGAGATGTACATTAATTATAAACCTGGTAATTATACGACTGTTTCTGAGATCAAAACATGATGACACTTTTTATTTTTTTGCGTTGGAAACTTAAACAAAACTTAAGTTTGATGCGACCTTAACATCAGAATAATGTTTTTTCAGCTCAGAAATATTATTGATCTTTTTCTCTGTCTGGAAAGCTGATCAATAGTTGTGTTTTTCTCCCACTGACGTGCAGCTCCTTGCTGAGGTCTGCTGTATGGAGTCTGAACTCTGGCCCTCGAGGTCCACTTCCCTGCAGAGTTGATCTCAAACACAGCTGAACAAGCTAATCGAGGTCTTCAGGACTGCTAGAAAGCTACTGGCAGGGCCTGCGGAGTTTGATCAAGGTTGGAGATAAACTCTGCAGGAAAGCGTGTCTGCTCTCAGTCAGTTAGTTCCATGGAGGATTTTAAGTATGCATGCATCTAATCTAAAGCCATTTGACTCTTTTAATTGTTCTTGGATTTAAAGTTAATTGTGCATATATGCATTTTTATTCGTTTCTTTTACGTGTTTTACTTTTATATCTTGTTTCTTTTGTTTTATACCTTTAAAGGCGCCGTATAAAGTCAATATTATTATTATTAGGCAGCAGTAGCCAGTGTAAGGAGTGTGAGGAGTGAGAGGAGTGTGAGGAGTGAGAGGAGTGTGAGGAGTGAGGAGTGTGAGGAGTGTGAGGAGTGAGGGGTGAGAGGAGAGTGAGGGGAGTGTGAGGAGTGTGAGGAGTGTGAGGAGTGTGAGGAGTGTGAGGAGTGTGAGGAGTGTGAGGAGTGTGAGGAGTGTGAGGAGTGTGAGGAGTGTGAGGAGTGAGGAGTGTAAGGAGTGAGGAGTGTGAGGAGTGAGGAGTGTAAGGAGTGAGGAGTGTGAGGAGTGAGGAGTGTAAGGATCTAAAGCCATTTGACTCTTTTAATTGTTTTTGGATTTAAAGTTAATTGTGCATATATGCATTTTTATTCGTTTCTTTTACGTGTTCTTGTTTCTTTTGTTTTATACCTTTAAAGGCGCCGTATAAAGTCAATATTATTATTATTAGGCAGCAGTAGCCAGTGTAAGGAGTGTGAGGAGTGTGAGGAGTGTGAGGTGTGAGGAGTGTGAGGAGTGAGGAGTGAGGAGTGAGGAGTGTGAGGAGTGTGAGGAGTGAGGCTCTTGTGAGGAGTGAGGAGTGTGAGGACTGTGAGGAGTGTGAGGAGTGAGAGGAGTGTGAGGAGTGTGAGGAGTGAGGAGTGTGAGGAGTGAGGAGTGTGTGAGGAGTGTGAGGAGTGAGGAGTG
>NW_015506579.1:137996-142996 GCF_001515645.1 Sinocyclocheilus grahami
GGGGGGGGAGTGAGGAGTGAGAGGAGTGGGGGGAGTGAGAAGGAGTGTGTGTGAGGAGTGTGAGGAGTGTGAGGAGTGTAAGGAGTGTAAGGAGTGTGTGAGAGGAGTGTGAGGAGTGTGTGTGAGGAGTGTGTGTGAGGAGTGAGGAGTGTGAGGTGTGAGGAGTGTGAGGAGTGAGGAGTGTGAGGAGTGTGAGGTGTGAGGAGTGAGGAGTGTGAGGAGTGAGGAGTGAGAGGAGTGTAGGAGTGTGAGGAGTGAGGAGTGAGAGGAGTGTAAGGAGTGTAAGGAGTGTGTGAGAGGAGTGAGAGGAGTGTGAGGAGTGTGAGGAGTGAGAGGAGTGTAAGGAGTGTGTGAGAGGAGTGTGAGGAGTGAGAGGAGTGTGAGGAGTGTAAGGAGTGTAAGGAGTGTGTGAGAGGAGTGTGAGGAGTGTGTGTGAGGAGTGTGTGTGAGGAGTGAGGAGGGTGAGGGAGGAGTATGAGTGAGGAGTGTGAGGAGTGAGGAGTGTGTGTGAGGAGTGTAAGCTGGTCAGAATGTGCTGCTGCTGCAGTTTCGCTCGTGACCCTTGCCTTCTGCGCGCGCACTATAAAAGCGCGTCCCCGCGGCGCCTCAGGTCAGAGCTGCTGCTGCATGCCCGAGAGCTCCAGTCTCGAACCCGAACCAGAACCAGAACCAGAACCAGAACCAGAGCACCATGCTGCGTGTGCGATGCCTGAGAGGAGGGAGCCGCGGAGCTGAAGCCGCTCATCTGATCGGCGCTATGGTGAGAGGAAAGCGCTGCAGTGCCATATGTGCGAGTGTGTGCTGAGTGAGAGCCCAGAAACCATACCTCCACAGCAGTCACAGCTGATTGATTTGATCATAAAAAATGGACTTGTAGTGTTAAGCTCTTAACTGCATTCTCTTTTACAGGTGGAGCGAGATTATAAGTCTTTGACTCTACTGTAAATCATGTTCTTAGAAACCGTAGCATTGGCTCAGAGCTGGAGCTCGTGTGTTATGAGTGAGTGACAGCACAGCTGTAGATCAGAGATCCTCCTCCTCGATCACGAACTCAGACTGTGACTCCAGGATCATGAAGAGAGCGTTCAGTGCTGTAGCTCAGATCAGAGCGTGCTGAAGCGCAGGCGGCGCGTTATAGTCGCGCGATCATCCTGCACACTTTCTCCGGAGCGTCATCTGTTAACCTGTGTGTGTGTGTGAGAGTGTGAGAGAGAGAGTGTGTGTGTGTGTGAGTGTGTGTGTGTGAGAGGGGGGGCGTGTGTGGGTGGGGGCCGCGGAGCTGAAGCCGCTCATCTGATCGGCGCTATGGTGAGAGGAAAGCGCTGCAGTGCCATATGTGCGAGTGTGTGCTGAGTGAGAGCCCAGAAACCATACCTCCACAGCAGTCACAGCTGATTGATTTGATCATAAAAAATGGACTTGTAGTGTTAAGCTCTTAACTGCATTCTCTTTTACAGGTGGAGCGAGATTATAAGTCTTTGACTCTACTGTAAATCATGTTCTTAGAAACCGTAGCATTGGCTCAGAGCTGGAGCTCGTGTGTTATGAGTGAGTGACAGCACAGCTGTAGATCAGAGATCCTCCTCCTCGATCACGAACTCAGACTGTGACTCCAGGATCATGAAGAGAGCGTTCAGTGCTGTAGCGCAGATCAGAGCGTGCTGAAGCGCAGGCGGCGCGTTATAGTCGCGCGATCATCCTGCACACTTTCTCCGGAGCGTCATCTGTTAACCTGTGTGTGTGTGTGAGAGTGTGAGTGTGTGCGTGTTTTTGTGACAAATGAGGACATAAATGTGTATAATGACAAAGGTATGACAGGTATTACAAGGAGAAGGTGACTTTTCAGGACATTACCCCATGTCCCCACTTTTCAAAACGCTTATAAATCACACAGAATGGAGTGTATTGAAAATCTGAAATAGCAGAAAGTCTCCTGTGAGGGGTAGGTTTAGGGGTAGGGTTGGTGTAGGGCAATAGAATATACGGTCTGTACAGTATAAAAACCATTACGCCTATGGAGAGTCCCCACTTTCACAAAAACAAACCTGTGTGTGTGTGTGTGTGAGAGAGTGAGTGAGTGTGTGTGTACTGATGTGTGTGTGAGTGTGTGTGTGTGTGTGTGTGTGTGTGTGTAAGCGTAAAAAATGATCTGTCAAAGTTGTATTTACTAGCTGATATGAATAGTTTCTGCACCATTTTTTTCGTTAAAGAACATGTAAAGCAGTTTTGAGTTTTGTCTAATTCCGCTCATTAAGTCGCACCTGCATTAATTGCATTGCTCTTTCTTGCTGTTGTTGCTGATCTCTGCGCTCCGGTTGCTCTGTGTCGCGCAGGTGGGTCGCGCGGTGTCGCGCGCGTTCCGCAGCACCTCGAGCTCCACCGCCGCGCTCCCGCTCACCGTGGACGAGCCGTTTACCGAGCCCGCGCCCGAGGAAAGCCCCGTGTGCGCGCACACCGAGTGGGACCCGCTGGAGGAGGTGATCGTAGGCAGAGCCGAGAACGCCTGCGTCCCCCCGTTCACCGTGGAGGTCAAGGTACAGCCAGCCAAGTGTGGTTTCACTGCAGAAGCAGACGTGTTGTGTCTCAGCTCACAGACAGCACCTGAGGGGGAAGTACTTATACCTGTACCGTTGTAGAATACCACGGTACATGTCCAAAAGACCATCTTTTGTTGCTGATACAAGGACAGGACATATAAATATAGACAGAATACAGTGTAAATAAACTGGGGCCATTTTCAGAAGCACTGCCAAGATGTTAAGAACTAGTCTAGCAGTTAGTCAAGGGGTCTGCCTTAAGTTCAGGATCCAGATTACATCTGTTACTGACGACAAGCCCTAGAAAAACAGCTTCAGCATTTAAAGCAGTAGACACACGCACGCGCACACACACACACACACTCACTCACTCGCTCACACACACTTACACGCACACATGCACATGCACGCACACACACACACACACACACACTCTCACACACACTCACTCACACACACACACACACACACTCAATCACACACACGCACACACACACACTCACTCACACACACGCACACACACACACACTCGCACACACATACGTAGATACACACACACGTGACGTGCACACACACGCACACACACTGATATCAGTGCCGACACGACAGGCTGTTTTCTGTGCAGGCATGTATGCAGCCATGCCGAGAGACATTCTGATCGTGGTGGGAAACGAGATCATCGAGGCCCCAATGGCCTGGAGGGCCCGGTTCTTCGAGTACCGCGCGTATCGGCCACTCATTAAGGAGTACTTCAGGCGGGGAGCCAAGTGGACCACTGCACCCAAACCCACCATGAGTGACGAGCTGTACGATCAGGTGATGCGCAGACACGAGTGTAAACAGATGCATGTTACGCTGCTAATGCAGCACTTCACAGTGTGTGTGTGTGTGTGTGTGTGTGTGTGTGTGTGTGTAGGATTACCCCATCCGCACTGTGGAGGACAGACATAAGCTGGCCGCTCAGGGGAAGTTTGTCACCACTGAGTTCGAGCCATGTTTCGACGCTGCAGACTTCATCAGGGCCGGCACTGATATCTTTGTACAGAGGAGTCAGGTGAGCGTCCTCATCCGCTCCGAGCTCACTGCTCTCTCATGCTCCAGCTCCTGTTGAGAACTCTTCCAGCTCCTCACGTTTTTACTGACAGGTTACAAACTTCATGGGCATCGAGTGGATGAGACGTCACCTCGCTCCCACCTACAAGATCCACATCATCTCCTTCAAAGACCCCAACCCCATGCACATCGACGCCACCTTTAACATCATCGGCCCGGGGCTGGTGCTGTCGAACCCGGATCGGCCCTGCAGGCAGGTCAGTGCTGTGCTGCCACCTAATGTTGATCTGTAGCACTGCAGCGAGACGCTCACATGATGGTGACTCTCTCCTGCAGATCGAGATGTTCAAGAAGGCCGGCTGGACTGTGGTGACTCCTCCAGCTCCTCTTATTCCAGACAGTGAGTACAGCGGTGCATCACCGTAGCGCATGAGGTTTGACGTGAGTTTGGTGGCTTGGTTCTCAAACTCTTCAGTCAAAGCACAACCTTCAATCACATCAGAGCACCCATCTCTTTAAACACAAGCTTAAAGTTGGCATGAAATGCAATGCTCTAAAAGCATGTTATAGATGTTATTCTGAACAATTAATCTGCGAGTGTTTAATTTAGTAAAAATGTTTGGATCTTCTCCAGTCTTTTAGTGCTCTTAACACACTTTTGAGAGCCACCACAACAGCTGATGCACAGAATCACGTCCTGCCCTACATTTTTCTTTTTCAATCACTTGTACAGTCAGGTGTCCGTCACAATACAGAAGAAAAGATCTGTCGCTATTTGTACAGCAACAACACGCATGCACCAGGTTTGCAATAACATCATGATCTGATTAATAAAAACAAGTCTGTAGTTCAGATAAATCATGCTGCTATCAGGCCCATGACACACATTCACCACAATAGCAATTTTTCAACTATAGCAATCCAGTTTAAACACTGAAATACAATAAATCTATATTTATACATTTAGGAGAAATCAAATCTGTTAGAAGCGCGTGAGTTGCTCTGTCTGATATGATTATTTTGATACAATGCTCGAAACTGAGTCAGTGCTCCTTGAGTCGAAAATGAACGTCTCTTTAAGAAGTCAGAAAGAGCTTTATTGAGTATGTTTGCACATACAAGGAATTTGTTTTGGTGACAGAAGTTTCAGTACACAAGTGACAAGACACAGATCCCGAGCATCTTGCAAATGCAATAATGTATTCAAATTGTAATCAGATATTCAAACTACAACATGGAAATGAACAATTTGAATCAAATAATGTTTGAAATTAAATGTGCGTGCATTTAATTGTCCAGAGTCATGTTGTATGTCACTCAGTCACTGCTCTAATAAATGCATATTTAATATTTCACAGATTGTGTAGGTGATGAATGTCCATGTACGAAATATTTAACATGAGTGTTTTC
>NW_015506579.1:147828-149070 GCF_001515645.1 Sinocyclocheilus grahami
GAGAGACACTGGGATAGTTCACTCAGAAACCATCATCATGTAGGCCACTGCATGACACTTGATTTCCTCTGTGGAGCTCAGTGACTGACACGCATTTCTCCACAGAAGAAAAAAAGTCTTGCAGTCTTGTTCATATCAAAGTGTTTTCTGGTCGCATACTCATGCTAGTGTCGCATACTGAGTGTGACAGTGGATGTTTGGAAACTCATCATGATAATGTCACACTGACGTGTCTGTTTAGTGCACTTGTGGCTAGTTAGAGTACAGCAGCGGCAGCAGTTATTGGATACAGTCTATATAGTGCATATTAAGAATCAAGAAGAATATCGTGTCCCAAAACATTAGCAGAGTACGTGTTGGTGCTTTCTGAAGGTGATGGACTTCCTGCACACTAGAGAGAGCTAGTATGCATGAGTACAGGGTGAATGAACAGGTGTTTGATGTGTTCAGTAGATCTTTTCTTCGTTGCTCGAGGTATTTTACTCATATTCACAGTTTTCAGCTTAATCGCTTCATCAGTATCAGCGTTCTGTTTTCTAAATGCATGATGTAAACTGTTAAACCATTATGAGACTGGCATTCAGATCCGCCCCCATTTGAGAGCCACGCCCACATCTCAACATCCAATCAGCTACGGACGCATTGAACCAAGTCCCGCCCTACAATTTTTCGTTCGAATCATCTGTTGCATCACAGCATCTTTTTGTTAGTCTAGCTCACGAGACGCGCCGCTGCTGCGTTATTCATTCAAAATATTAGAGAAATACAGAAGCTCAATGCGGAGAAGATCTTGATTAGGTTAAAACCCAAACCAAGCCATTCAGCACACTATCTAGACGGACAAATACGACTGCTGCACTCGCGTCTCACACAAGAGATGTAGCCATGCACAGTTAAAACAGTTTAAACTTTTAGAAAACACGTCGCAAGTTTGTGGAGGTTTATTCCTTTTCACTGCGTCTCATATGTTTTTAAATACAATGTGTGACGGGCGATTCGGCTCTTTGTATTAAGCAATGCATAAATACGTGATGCTGTTTTGTTCATAATTGTTTATGCAACTACTAACATAAAAATTAGTTAATTTAGACGTAATGCACGTTTTTAATAGACATTTACTTCCTTGCGTTGAACATTTAAAGGGGTCATATGATGCTTTTTTAAAGATCATTATTTTGTGTATTTGGTGTAACAGAATATGTTGACATGCTTTAATGTAAAAAAAAAAAACACATTATTGCC
>NW_015506579.1:149470-157285 GCF_001515645.1 Sinocyclocheilus grahami
ATGTGGGGGCGTGTTAGAACGAGGCGTTTTAGGGGGGCGTGGCAGAGTCTTAACTTTGATAAAGAATATCTCTTTGGTTTTGAGACTTTAGTCTTTGCAACTTCAGGGATCTTATCTATGCACAATCAGCTTGTAACACTCCAAAGAGAAAGAACAACTTGAAATCACATCATATGACCTCTTTAATGTGCTGCATTATATTCCTTATTGCGTCCTCCTGTGGCCTCGGGAGATAGGTGGCGCCAAATACTCATAAAACGAGTGTGCCATGAAATATGTAATGTAATGCGTGATGTAAAGATCGCGAGTAGAAACAAAAGAGAAAGAAAAGCTTACAGCTGCATGAGTCGTGACTGTTACGTTAGCCTGATGCGACCAAACTCCCTGTGATTTTAAAACGTAAGACAGCACACAGATTTGAAGACTACAGTAAGATTTAACTAAATAAGATTTTGGTAGGCTACTATTAGATGGATAGCCTAAATGTCCTAATTCATGTTTTTCTTTTTTTAATGGTATATCAAAAAGTGTATATTTTTAAAATGTGATTGTTGGTACATTTGACCAGTTTTTAACCATACTTTCAAAACAAAAATTAAAATAGGAAAAATATGCAATATGAAAATAATTGAAGACAAAATGTGTTTTACTGAGAAAAAACAAGATTTGGTTTTTAAAAAGCCTTTTTCCAAAAGGTACATCTGAAAAATGGGGGTCGTCTTATATTGGGGCCAATACGGTAATTATCGATACCGAATGATATGAAACATTATATCGTTGATACATTTTTTAACAATATCGCCTAGCCCCAAGTTCTATTCTAATATCAGAATTTTCCAAAACAATTTCAGTTTCTGATTCAAATACATGTTTAGAAGGAAAATTCTCTGTTCCTTGTCATTTGAAACAAAGAATATGATACATTTCTGGTCATTTAGGTTGCAGAGTTTTTTTGTACTAATAATAGCGATAATGATGGTGATGCTCACAGGACTCTCACGGGGGAAATGAGCAGACGAATGTTGTTCTGCAGGTTCATGCAGGCTGTGTGTGTGTGTGTGTGTGTGTGTGTGTGTGTGTGTGGTGTGTGTGTGTGTGAGTGTTTGTGTGTGTGTGATTTACTGTGCTTTAACACACACAGATGCTGCTGCTGATTAATTTACTCTTTCATCAATCAGCTGTTCTGATGGCAGTGTGTGTGTGTTAATCAAGGGCGCAGCAGCATCTGTGTGACTTTCTGTCCATGATAAGACTCAAGTACAAGGTCTGACGATGGTTTTCTCATGTCTCTCAACACATTCCTCTTTGTGTGTGTGTGTGTGTGTGGTGCTGATATAGGGTTAGTGGTTTATCTGGCCTTGGCTGAGGCTCCACTGTTCTGCGTTTGTAACCCTCAATACCGGATCCAGCCAGAGTGTGTGTGTGTGTGTGTGTGTGTGTGTGTGTGAGTGTGTTACTTAAGGGACAAAGTTTTTGGATGATTGAAAGTCAAATTTGTCTTGATCTGTACGTGTATTTCATTGTGAACATGCAGTTGTTGGTTTGTGTTTGACTCTCGTCTCAGTAGATGTCAGTGTGAAGCCCCTCTGTGTGTGTGTGTGTGTGTGTGTGTGTGTGTGTGTGTTAGTCATCTGATGATTGACAGGTGTGTGTGTGTGTGTGTGACTGACGTCTTGTTTGTGCGGATCTGAACGGCTCAGACAGGAAGTAACGCAGCACAGGGACGAGCCGAGCTGTCAGTGTGCAGTAACTCTTCTTCCTGAAGGGAAATGACATCATCATCATCATCGTTCCCAGCAGCCCCTGTGGCTCACACACGTGTGTGCTTGCTGTAGTCAGACGCCGCACAGTTGCGCTGCTGCTGTTTGTGTCCGCATCTGTTTGTTTCCTGAGTATCATTATAATATAATATATTATATTTCCCCAAAATCCCATTGTATTTTTTTTTCTAAATTCTGTGTTTTCCATTGTAATTCCATTTTAATACTTTAATAGAACTTTAATAATCAAAAAAGCATGTCTAATCAAGTTAAAATATGATGATTCCTTCATAACAGATTCAGGTTGCACTTTGTTTAACAGTCAGTGCACTTACATGTACTTACAGTGTACTTACCTAATGAAGTACGGTAATATAAGGTAAGTGCATGGGTTAAGGTTAGATTTAGGGGTAGGTTCAGGTTCAGTACCTAGTTATTACCCAGTTATTGTAATTATTATGAGTACAGTATAGTATGTACATGCCGCACAGGACTAAAATAAAGTACTACTCAAAGTCCTTTATAACAGTGCGCCAAATACAGTGCAGATGAACAAAATCTCTTGATTGTGTGAAATTCCCTTATTATTTTTTAATGAATTATTATTGTTAATGCTTTAGAAATTTTAAAACAGTAATTTATTTCCATCATAATTGCTTCAGGTTAAACGGAGCTTTTATTTTGGGTGTGTGTAGTGTGTCTCTGAACATGCGTCATATTTCAGTCCATATCGTCCTACTGTCGATCTCACGGTATCGCTGCACGCTTGCACAGGGTTTGCTTTGACCGATCGTGTCTCTTCTGTCTGCTTTACTCTGTTTGTCTCTGTGTTCACAGAGAATCAGCCGCTCATGTGCTCGTTCAGAGTTTGTGTGTGATCCTTAGCAGGATTGAGTGCTAATCTGGATCAGGACAAAAATACCTGGAGAGAGAGAGAGAGCGAGAGCGAGCGTTCACTGAATGACTGAGGCCTGAGGAGGAGGAAGACCTTCATCACTGCGCTCACACACATTCACTCATACTCTGTTTTCAGGCATAATTTTCTTACACACACACTCTCTCTCTCTCTCACACACACACACACACACACACACACACACACACAGAGACTTGTGTTTAAGCGTCTCTAAAGTCTCTTGTGTCTTGCAGCTGTTGCTGCGTCTTTCTGATGTCATGTTTCCTGTGTGTGTGTGTGTGTGTGTGTGTGTGTATGTGCGTGTGTGTGTGTGTGTGTGTCTGTGTCCCGTGTGTGTGTGTGTGTGTGTCTGTGTCCCGTGTGTGTGTGTGTGTGTCCCTTCAGCTGCACAGTAATGCTCACGAGTGAACAGGACAGGCCGTTTGTGTTCAATGAGCTCAGCCTAAACATGTAATGCAACCAACTATAGTTAACCCAAACTCTAACGATTAAACCTGTATTTTAGCCTAACTAACCCAAACCTTAAACTGACCTGGAGTAACTAAGTGACGGTACCTGTAAACAAGCCAAACAAACCCCGGTGCAGTGTTTCTGTCTCTGAGCTCGTTTAGTCTGGTTATGTTGGTAAACTCTGTTGAGTTATCAGATGTTGTTTGCCGTCATGTTGTTCCCTGCGGTACAGAAGACATTTTTTTCCACAAATGACTGTCAGGAGACGCCTGAGGTGTGAGTGGCTCTTGGTACCTAGTGTGTGTGAGTGAGTGTGTGTGTGTGTGAGTGAGTGAGTGAGTGTGTGTGTGTGTGAGAGTGTGTGTGTGTGTGTGAGTGTAAGTGTGAATGAGTGAGTGTGTGTGTGTGTGAGTGAGTGAGTGTGTGTGAGTGAGTGAGTGTCTGTGTGTGTGAGAGTGTGTGTGAGTGAGTGTCTGTGTGTGTGAGAGTGTGTGTGTGTGTGTGTGAGTGTGTGTGTGTGTGTGTGTGTGAGAGTGTGTGTGTGTGAGTGTGTGTGTGTGTGAGAGAGTGTGTGTGTGTGTGTGAGTGTGTGTGTGTGTGTGTGTGTGAGAGTGTGTGTGTGTGAGTGTGTGTGTGTGTGAGAGAGTGTGTGTGTGTGTGTGAGTGTGTGTGTGTGTGTGTGTGTGTGTGTGAGTGAGTGAGTGTCTGTGTGTGTGAGAGTGTGTGTGTGTGTGTGTGAGTGAGCGAGTGTCTGTGTGTGTGAGAGTGTGAGTTAGTGATTGAGTGTGAGTGAGTGAGTGTGTGAGAGTGTGAGTGAGTGTCTGTGAGTGAGTGTCTGTGAGTGTGTGTGTGTGTGTGTGTGTGTGTGTGTCTCGTCCCCAGCGCTGCTCCCTGAAGTGAGCCATGAGGAAGCGGTTTGCCCTCTATATCTCTCACACTGACGTCTGCCCTCTCAACAATGTCATCCACTTTCCTGTTATTCACTTCAGTGGAAAGCCACTGCTGCAGTGTGTGTGTGTGTGTGTGTGTGCGTGCAGTGAGCAGACAGGATGCAGTGTGTGTATGTCCGTGTCACTGAGTGTGTGCAGTTTCACATGGATCTGTCTGGTAGATAAGTGAGGACCTGTGAGATGCGTGTGCTGCTTCAGGGTTTGACAGCGATTGAGCAGCTCGCTGCAGACCTGCTGCTCACCGTTACACTTTGTTTGTTGTACTAACTGACCAACCAACTAACCGGCTGCAGGACGCAGCTCCTGTCATGAGCTCATTGCCTGAAGAAATCACTGGTCAGAGTCAGTCTGGATAAAAGCGTGAATGAATGTAGTGGAGCTCGTTTAGCTCGGTCTCTGCTAATGTTTGCACTGGAGAGAGGGGGGCGGGGCTAAGCATCAGCTCAGCCAATAGCATTGCAGCAGCTGAATGACAGCAGTTAAAAGTTCACAAAGGAAGTTCTTCCTATCAGACGAGCTTCAGATGGAGCGTTTGCGTGAGATGTGTGCGAGCTGATGGCGGTTTACTAATCTCATTATCCAGTGGAAACGAGGCCACAGTGTCACTGTCCATGAGCAGGACACACACACACACACACACACTCTAACACACACACAGGTCTTTGTTTAACTTCACTGTAAGTGTGTGTGTTATGTAATGAATTCACAGCTGATTTGATTCTGTCAGTCGTGTCTAATCGACACACTCCTTTATGAATGAATTTCTTTATGAAAGTCATTCTGATGATTTTCAGATTCATGATAGTGTTAGTTCTTCATGCTAGTTTGTGCACCTGATCGCAACCACACGAAAACATCTGAACATTTGCGTTCCTTTAGTCAAATAGATAACGCTCTTTGTAATAAAAATATGAATCTGTTTCACTCAGACTGTGAATCTGAGCAGGAGTGTTTAAGTTGTGTTGAAGCCCAGCGAGCCTCAGATGGTTTCAGCGTCTCGTCTGCTGACGGACGTGTGACTGACTTGTGTTTGTTGAGTGGTTGATGATATGAAATGTGTTTATTGTAAATATTTGAGTATGTTGAAAGATTTGCTTAGACAGTAAAACAATTTCACTCCCCATTTTCTTCTCATGACTATGTTTTCAAACACTCCTATGTGTATCTGTGTGAGCGTTTTTTGTAGAGAGTCGAAGGTTTCTATTCATAAGGTGTTTTGGAAGTGTTGAGTATTGTGCAGTGTATGTGCGTTCTGTACTGTAATTGGCACGGTCTGCTTAAGTTGTTCAGTTTGCTCTACTTGAGCTTGAATGCTTTTGTTCTTTATATATCTATATATAAATACAGGTGCATCTCAATAAATTAGAATGTCGTGGAAAAGTTCATTTATTTCAGTAATTCAACTCAAATTGTGAAACTCGTGTATTAGTGTGTGTGTGTGTGTGTCTGCAGTGTGTGTGTGTTTCCGTTCCCTTCCTCATGTTGTCCAGATGGTGATGATCTTTTGGGATGCTGTCCCGTGGAGGGATGGTCTCCATGGTAACTGAGCATCATCAGGGAGGATGCTGGAATCATGTCTGAATGTACTTCCACAGATCATGCTGTGTGTCGTTCAGATCACTGAGTGTGTTTGTTCTTGACTGTCGTTTCAGAGCACATTAACAGAGGTGCAGTTTGGACCAATGAAGCTCTATGAAGATCAGCTGCAGGTACCGGCTCTTCATCACTCATACTCTGTGTTCATACATTATGCTGGTTTGGAAGGTTTCTGTAGTAAGTACACCAAACAGTGAGTGTGAACCTGCAGATTATCAGGCTTCCTGCTCATTGTGAGTGTGTGTGTGTGTCTGTGTGTGTGTGTGTGTGTGTGTGTGTGTGAGTGTGTGTTCTATATTGGGAGTTTCATTATCGCAAATTAATTCTTCAAGCTAATTTTAGGAAGGTTGAGTGAATCTAACCCGACTCCTGTATCCTGAGATTTCTGGAGCTCCCGTGAGAATATGTGAATTATCGCTCTGTGAATCTGCTGTATTTCCACAGACGCGTCAGAATGATTTGAAGGGCCTGTAATGTGTAGAATCTCAGGAACACATGGAGTCTGGGGTTTGTCAGGCGGGCGTCACAAAGTGCCCTAAAAACCCAAACTCAATGACTGCACAGTGGCGGCACCAGATACAGTGGGGCAAAAAAGTATTTAGTCAGCCACCAATTGTGCAAGTTCTCCCACTTAAAAAGATGAGAGAGGCCTGTAATTTTCATCATAGGTATACCTCAACTATGAGAGACAAAATGAGAAAAAAAATGGAAGCTACCTACAATTCAGCCGCGTGCTAGGCTTACAGTTCATTCACAGCCATGCTTTATGAGCCAATGAACTCCAGAACAGTGTAATTAAGACACCTCTGATTGGCTGTGGCATTTTTACACTCGATGTCTGTGATTGGGCACGAAGCTTTGTGGGCCGTATGTGGCACACGGTGCAGTAGCTTGAGTTCGACTCGCGGGTCTTTTCGCGATCCTGTTGCCCTCTCTTCTCTCCCATAGTTCCCTGTGTCTCTTTTGAACTGTACTATCAACAATAAAAAAGGCAAAAAACATCAACATCAATGCTACACGAAACACGTCAGTAGAAACGTCTGGTGCAGCAGATCTACATAGAAAGCTGTGAAATGATTTGTCTGAAGAACTGTGCACCATTAGCGTGGAGTTAGTATTAGTGCTGGGTTAGCATAAGGCTACTATTAGCATTGGGTTAGCATTAACGTTGGGTTACCATTAGCATTGAGTTAGTATTAGCGTTGGGGTAGCATTAGCATTGAGTTAGTATTCGCGTTGGGTTAGCATTAACGTTGGGTTACCATTAGCATTGAGTTAGTATTAGCGTTGGGGTAGCATTAGCATTGAGTTAATATTAGTGTTGGGTTGCCATTAGCGTTGAGTTAGTATTAGCATTGGGTTAGCATTAGGTTGGTGTTAATGTTGGGTTAGCATTAGCATCGGGTTAGCATTGAGTTAGTATTAGCGTTGGCTTAGCAATACCGTTGAGTTAGTATTAGCATTGAGTTAATATTAGCACTGGGTTTGTATTAGCGTTGAGTTAGTATTAGCATTGGTTTAACGTTAGGTTGGTGTTAATGTTGAGTTAGCGTTAGCATTGCGTTAGTATTAGCGTTGGCTTAGCTTTAGCGTTGAGTTAGTATTAGCATTGGGTTATAATTAGCGTTGGGATAGCATTAGCATTGAAGGCAGTATTAAGGTTAGTGCTGAGGTGTTGTGCCAGTGTTGCAGAGCTTTAATTACGGTTGGAAACTGAAACAGTGATTTCCTCTTCCTGTTTTTGTCCTCCCAGCTGATCCCACATTCCCTCAGAACACACGCCGAGCATCTGAACTGTCCGTTCACACAAGTCAAGTCACCTTTAATTATATAGTGCTTTATGCAACACCGATTGTGTCAAAGCAGCTTTACAGTGTTAGCTTTACACACACTGTGAGCGAGTGATTCTTCTGCACTGTTTCAGTGAATCAGCTCAAATGAACTGCTGTATATTATGTTCATGTTATTGATGGAAGTTATTATTGTGGCTGAATTTCTCTGTTGGCCAGCACTGTCGAGCACACTGATGACGGCTCTGTGTGTGTGTGTGTGTGTGTGTGTTGCACGTCTGTGTGTGTGTGTGTGTGTGTGTGTGTGCATGTCACTGTGTGTGTGTGTGTGTGTGTGTGTGTGCGTGTCTCTG
>NW_015506579.1:157522-160022 GCF_001515645.1 Sinocyclocheilus grahami
TGTGTGTGTGTGTGTGCACGTCTCTCTGTATGTGTGTGTGTGTGTGCACGTCTCTCTGTATGTGTGTGTGTGTGTGCACGTCTCTCTGTATGTGTGTGTGTGTGTGCACGTCTCTCTGTATGTGTGTGTGTGTGTGCACGTCTCTCTGTATGTGTGTGTGTGTGTGCACGTCTCTCTGTATGTGTGTGTGTGTGTGTGTGCACGTTTCTCTGTATGTGTGTGTGTGGGTTGCAGGTGCTGTTAGTGTTTGCCAAAGACGATGCTCAGAGTCACAGCTTCTGCTGGGCGTGTGAACGCGCTGGTTTCAGGTGTAATGTGGCCCGAACGCCGGAAGCGGCGCTGGAGAGCTTTCAGGAGAAGAACCACGATCTGATCATCATCGACCACAGACATTCCAGATACTTTGACGCTGAAGCGCTCTGTCGGTACGTATCTGTCTGTCTCTCGGATCTATAGACATCATTGTGCTGCTTCAGTACCTGCTGCTGAAGATCTTCATTAACAGATCGTTGGGATTCAAGTCTTTAGATGTTTGCTGATGATTTTTGTGTAGTGAGCAGATTTCAGCTGATCTCATTCTTTAGTCCAGCACCGTCCTGATGTTTGTAAGATCACTTCAGTCATGTGTGCATCTGTCCAGTCATAAACTCCTTCATCTTACAGAGCTGTGAAATCAAAATCTGTCTGTTAGCTTTAAGCTCATCCGTATGCTAGTGCGCTCCTGTGAAATACATGGTTTATTTGAACTGTAAAGTTTAAACATGACTCTCAGCTGTCAAATAAGTTGTAATATTGAGAAGCGTCAGGGGCTGTGTGAATACAGATTTAACCGAACAGCACTTCAGTGTTGAAGAGTTGACTCTTATACCTGAGAGCGTACAGTACGAGTGGTCAAATGTACTGCATTCTCAACAATAATTAGTTCAAATGCAATTTAACCACAAGAAATTACATCCACAACATCCACAAAACCATCCACTGGAATCCCACTGTATGCAGTGTTCACATGACCTGCTTGAAAATGTAAATGTGTTTTTGCACACTCTCTGTAGCAGGTTTGTGTGTCTAAGAAATGCTGAAATGTCTGTTGTTTGTAATCATTTTATTTCAATTTTTTTTCTCAGCTCAATTCGAGCCATCAGCTGCTCTCACAACACTGTGATTGTTGCTGTAGTGAAAAGGTTTGTGTCCAAATCGCTCTCTCACACACACACACTCACACTATCTCTCTCTCTCTCTCTCTCTCACTCACACATACACACCCTCATTCACACACACACACACACACACACACACACACGCACACTCTCTCTCACACACACACTCTCTCTCACACACTCTCACGCTCACACTCACATTCTCTCTCACACTCTCACACTCACGCACACTCTCACACTCACACTCTCTCACACTCTCACACTCACGCACACTCTCACACTCACACTCTCTCACACTCTCACACTCACGCACACTCTCACACTCACACTCTCTCACACTCTCACACTCACGCACACTCTCACACTCACACTCTCTCACACTCTCACACTCACGCACACTCTCACACTCACACTCTCTCACACTCTCACACTCACGCACACTCTCACACTCACACTCTCTCACACTCTCACACTCACGCACACTCTCACACTCACACTCTCTCACACTCTCACACTCACGCACACTCTCACACTCACACTCTCTCACACTCTCACACTCACGCACACTCTCACACTCACACTCTCTCACACTCTCACACTCACGCACACTCTCACACTCACACTCTCTCACACTCTCACACTCACGCACACTCTCACACTCACACTCTCTCACACTCTCACACTCACGCACACTCTCACACTCACACTCTCTCACACTCTCACACTCACGCACACTCTCACACTCACACTCTCTCACACTCTCACACTCACGCACACTCTCACACTCACACTCTCTCACACTCTCACACTCACGCACACTCTCACACTCACACTCTCTCACACTCTCACACTCACGCACACTCTCACACTCACACTCTCTCACACTCTCACACTCACGCACACTCTCACACTCACACTCTCTCACACTCTCACACTCACGCACACTCTCACACTCACACTCTCTCACACTCTCACACTCACGCACACTCTCACACTCACACTCTCTCACACTCTCACACTCACGCACACTCTCACACTCACACTCTCTCACACTCTCACACTCACGCACACTCTCACACTCACACTCTCTCACACTCTCACACTCACGCACACTCTCACACTCACACTCTCTCACACTCTCACACTCACGCACACTCTCACACTCACACTCTCTCACACTCTCACACTCACGCACACTCTCACACTCACACTCTCTCACACTCTCACACTCACGCACACTCTCACACTCACACTCTCTCACACTCTCACACTCACGCACACTCTCACACTCACACTCTCTCACACTCTCACACTCACGCACACTCTCACACTCACACTCTCTC
>NW_015506579.1:165022-171655 GCF_001515645.1 Sinocyclocheilus grahami
CTGTCTCCGTCTCTCCTGTAGTAAAATCAGGCACTGTGTGTCTGTTAACAGGCCTTTAAATGACCATAACAAGGTAAGCAGACGTTCAGTTGTCCGATAGCGATACTGTGATGTGTTTGTGTCGGTAATGATGTTTATGACTGATCTGTGTGTTTTGATCCAGACAGAAAAGTCCTGTGAGCGAGTCCAGGCCGAATCACAGACAGGTACCAGAGATGCACAGTATTTACACGTGATTTGATGATTTTGACTAATGCTTGAACTCAGAGAGAGAGAGAGAGAGAGAGAGAGTGTGCGTAAGTGTGTGTGTGTGTGTGTGTGAGTGTGTGTGAGAGAGAGAGAGAGTGTGTGAGACTGTGAGAGTGTGTGTATATAATTAATATTAATTATATATATAATTTATGCATAATAAATATATATATATATATATATATATATATATATATATATATTTTTAGTGGTGTCAAAATTAGCGTGTTAACGCAGGTGATTAATTTTTTCAGTTTAACACGTTAAAAATATTACGCAATTAAAGCAGGGGCGGGGCTAGGGTTGGCCACCCCTCTCACAACTGCTGCTTCTGTGACTTTTTCTCTTGACAAGAAGTGCTTTTATTCAGTCACAGAACGCCAGGCTCGAGTCAAGCGAGCGCGGATACAGTACTGTGCACAAAGGCGCCGGCGCACTGTAGTCTGTGTCCTTTCATATCAAAGCGCGAAATAAACTACGTGCATGCAGTGTCATGGTCAGTTAAGTCATGAAGTTACCAAAAAGGCGATTAAAGCTGCCTTAAAACTGTGCATGCATGTAACATATTTTATATGAGTCACATTTAAGAACATGTCTCTGAAATGGTTTTCAAAACTGTCCTGGAGCCCAGCACTGTCCCTCATCTAACACACCCGGTTCAACTCGTCAGCTCGTGTTTATTTTAGCACTTCCGTCAGTGAATACGCAGCCTGCAAAACACTAAAATAAATATCAAAGAAATAATACAGTTAAACAAGAAAGTAGCCTAAATAATAAAGTTAAATACACCCTGTCTAACGGACGCGAGCGGCGCGGCGTGACAAAATACTATAAAACTCATTATAATCATTGATGCTACACTGGATGCGACACGACACGACATGACAAATCCCCGACTGTAAACTGCCTCGTCCTATTTATGAGGTACTGACACAGAGTTCAAATGTCCTGTGTAGACACTAGACAGACTCTAGTTGCGACCTATTGCGATGCGGCGGTGTCGTGTCCGCCAATCAAGCGGCGCATTAAAGGGGTCATATGATGCGATTTCAAGTTTTCCTTTCTCTTTGGAGTGTTACAAGCTCTTGGTGCATAAAGAAGATCTGTAAAGTTGCAAAGACTAAAGTCTCAAATCCAAAGAGATATTCTTTATAAAAGTTCAGAGTCAGCCACACCTACCTAAAACTGCTCGTTCTAACACGCCCCCACATGTCTACATCACTATGTGGGAAGATTTGCATAACGCCACCCAAATGTTCACGCAAAGAAAGAAGGCGTAACTTTTATTCTCACTGTAGTATTGTTGCCGTCGCTGTGTTGTGAAGGCGCTGTGTGCTTCGTTGTGAAAGCAGAACTACTTTGTTTGGTCTTCCAAAAGAGGACACGACTAGAAATCAGAGGTTAAGTTGTATTTACAACACTGTTCCAGAACACTTCAACCCAAATATTCAGATGTGTGTGCGTGTGCGAGTGCGTGTTCAGGTGTGCTGATGTGTTGTTGTTGTCATTGTGTCAGATATTCAGCAGTCCAGCAAACATAAGGACCGAAGGAAAGGATCGCTGGACGTTCGCTCGACGACCTCTAGAGGAAGTGATGGTGAGATGACACTGCTGACCCCTGACCTTTGACCCTTAACCCAAACCTCGCCCCTCACTCAGAGCCCCTCCCCCAGGCGGAGTGTCCAGGTTTAGCTTAATCATGTGACTTGTGGTCAGATGATGCTTCAGTGTACAAACGGCTCGTCCGCCTGTCCGCTAATCTTCAGTGTGTTTGCACGACAGTGATTTTGGTTGAGCTGAATTTAGGATCAGCTGTAAAAGAAAGGAGCTTTATAAAACAAGTCACAGACTGACAGTCATAAAACTATGTTAATAAGAGAATCCCTGACTAACCCTTGACCTCTGACCCCTGCGCTCAGGTGCATGTGAAGTGAAGGATGTTTTCAGATCTTCTTGTGTTTAGCAGGAAGTTCTCAGAGGAGACACTCGTCTATGGCCAGAATCCACTCCATGACTATTGAAGCTCCCATCACTAAGGTACACGAGAGTGTGTGTCTGTGTGTGTGATTCTGCGGGCTCATATTTTAAAGTGGTGTGTGTGTGTGTTATTGTGGTTCTGCGGGCTCATGTTTTAATTCTGGTGTGTAGGCTATATGTGTGTCTGTGTGTGTGTGTGTGTGTGTGTGTGTGTGTGTGTGTAGGTGATAAACATCATCAACGCGGCTCAGGAGAGCAGTCCGATGCCGGTGGCCGAAGCGCTGGACCGTGTGCTGGAGATCCTGCGGACGACAGAGTTATACTCTCCTCAGTTCGGTACTAAAGAGGAAGATCCTCACACCAACGACCTGGTGGGCGGATTGATGACTGTAAGTCTCTCAGCGCCTCTGATCGCCTGTGTGTGCGTGTGAGTGTGTGCGTGTGTGTGCGTGTGAGTGTGTGTATGTGTGTGCGTGTGAGTGCGTGTGGAAACGTGCAGCAGAGCTACAGTCTGTCGCATGTAATCAGGAATGTGAAACGCTTCTTGGTTGTTTCTGTCAGTGGGATGCTGACGCTGCTTTCTCTCCTGCAGGACGGACTGCGCAGGCTATCAGGAAACGAGTACATCTTAGCCACAAAACGTGAGCGGAGTTCACTGCTTTCTGACCTTTGACCCCATTTCCTGTTCCACTATTCACACTGTTTGTGTTTCAGAGCTGCATCACATCCCAGGTCACCTGACCACACCGCTGTCCCTAAATGATATCCCACCATGCATTGCTCAGACGATGGAAAACGAAGACTCATGGGACTTTGATATTTTCAACCTGGAGTCAGCTACCATAAAGCGGTGAGACACATGCACACACACACACACACACACACACACACACACACTCTCTCACACACACGTTTACATTTGTGAAAAGTGGGGACATTCCATAGGCGTAATGGTTTTTATACTGTACAGACCGTATATTCTATTGCCCTACACCAACCCTACCCCTAAACCTACCCCTCACAGGAGACTTTCTGCTATTTCAGATTTTCAATACACTCCATTCTGTATAATGTCATTATACAAATTTATGTCCTCATTTGTCACAAAAACGCGCACACACTCACACACACACACACACACACACACGGTCTACAGAAAACACAAGACATATGAGATAATGTGAACATTATGTACTTTGTTTACTGGTTTGTTTTGGTTGGTCGTGGTTTTTTCCAGTCAGCTCACTTCTGATGATGGTTTACTGCATCTAAACACACTCATGTAGTGTTGGTGTAGATTCTGTACAGATGTGTGTGTGTGTGTGTGACGGTCAGGTGAGCAGCTGGTCCTCAAGCCTCGCGGTGTTTATTTCCAGGCCTTTAACGTATCTGGGTCTGAAGATCTTCTCTCGGTTCAGTGTCTGTGAGTTCCTGAGCTGTCCGGAGGCGACGCTGCGCTCCTGGCTGCAGAGCATTGAGACCAATTATCACTCCAGCAACTCCTACCACAACTCCACACACGCCGCAGACGTGCTCCACGCCACCGCATACTTCCTGCGCAAGGAGCGCGTCAAGGTGAACACACACAGCACTCGCTAACACGTTTGTGTCATCAGGATACAAAAACATGATCTGCTTCACTTAGAACCTGCTTTGTGAACGGGTTTGGCTGATCCTCACTTCATGTTGCTGTTTATGTCCTGTTAAAAAAATTGTTTATCTATTTTTGGATGCGGCTTGTACAGATGTGTGTGTGTGTGTGTGACGGTCAGGTGAGCAGCTGGTCCTCAAGCCTCGCGGTGTTTATTTCCAGGCCTTTAACGTATCTGGGTCTGAAGATCTTCTCTCGGTTCAGTGTCTGTGAGTTCCTGAGCTGTCCGGAGGCGACGCTGCGCTCCTGGCTGCAGATCATCGAGACCAATTATCACTCCAGCAACTCCTACCACAACTCCACACACGCCGCAGATGTGCTCCACGCCACCGCATACTTCCTGCGCAAGGAGCGCGTCAAGGTGAACACACACAGCACTCGCTAACACGTTTGTGTCATCAGGATACAAAAACATGATCTGCTTCACTTAGAACCTGCTTTGTGAACGGGTTTGGCTGATCCTCACTTCATGTTGCTGTTTATGTCCTGTTAAAAAAATTGTTTATCTATTTTTGGATGCGGCTTGTGAACATTTCTTACACCGCACAGAACAGACTTGGCTGAAGTCACGTGATTCACAGTTATTTGACACAGCTTTGACTAGCAGTAGCAGTGATGGTCAGCATATGCTAATGAAAGACGGCATGCAGTCGTGATGGTGTTAGCGCAGGAACCACAGCTCTGTGTTACTGCAGCTTCATATGTTTCCCTGTGTCTCTTTCTCAGCAAAGTCTGGACCCCATAGACGAGGTGGCGGCTCTGATCGCGGCTGCCGTGCATGATGTCGATCATCCTGGACGGACAAACTCCTTCCTGTGTAACGCAGGAAGTGAACTAGCCATACTGTACAACGACACAGCCGTGCTGGAGAGTCACCACGCCGCGCTGGCCTTCCAGATCACCACACGAGATGACAAGTGCAACATCTTCAAGAACATGGAGAGGTACACGCTATTCATTCCCTCTGAAGATGTTATGGACGGTCTTGTTCCTGTTTTGCGAACGCTGTGATTCGCTGTTGCGCTCTATAAGCGGAGCGTTGATTGCTTGTTGATGTCAGTCACTGCAGATGTTCTGAACTTTCCTCTTGTTTTAGTGCAGTGGTTGATTGACAGGTGAGCAGGTTCAGGACGCGCATGTGTGTGTGTGTGACTGTGACTGTGAGAGTGAGTGTGTGTGTGTTTTCAGTATGATGTGATCTCATGCGTCTCTGATGGTGAATGTGGACTCACTGATCGGATCTCAAAGCATTTCAGACCCTGTTCTGACACAGGGTCACACACACCCCCGCTGACGCTGCTCTCTCTCACAGGAACGAGTACCGCACGCTCCGGCAGGCCGTCATAGACATGGTCCTCGCCACTGAGATGACCAAACACTTCGAACACGTCAACAAGTTTGTCAACAGCATCAACAAACCGCTGGCAACACTGGAGGAGAACGGGGTGAGAATCACACACACACACCTCACACACACACCTCACACTAACACACACCTCACACTAACAAACACACACACACACCTCACACTAACACACACACACCTCACACACACACCTCACACTAACACACACCTCACACTAACACACACACACACACACACCTCACACTAACACACACACACCTCACACTAACCTCACACTAACATACACACACACACACACACCTCACACTAACACACACACACCTCACACTAACACACACACACACATACACACAGGCCCTGTCCCTAATGGCACCCTAAACCCTTGTGGTCTTCCTCGGAGTCCGCACTTTCGTGACGTAATGCCGCTTTGGCTGTCGGGTAGAAGTCTGCTGCGGAGCTCGCACCAGTGCGGATCGAGGGCGCTCACGAGCACCCTTCTGAACGCTAAAATGACAAATGGGACACCCTACGGTCTCGTAGACTTAACAGACATGCCATTGTAAGTCCGTAAAACCACAAGTGCACATGAAGTGTTCCATTTGAGACAGGGCCTCAGACTCACACACACAGACAGAGTTTTGTGTGTGTGGTGTAAGATGCCGTGTGCAGGTAAATGCTCTTTAATGACCCAGAGAGTGTTGGTTTATTAATGAGGATGTCAGTATTCATTCTGTGGTGTGTGTGTGTGTGTTTGTAGGACAATGGTGATGAGGACTCGGTGAAGAGCATCCTGACGGCTCCAGAGAACCGGATCCTGGTGAAGCGGATGTTGATCAAATGCGCTGATATCTCGAACCCCTGCAGGCCGCTGGAGCTGTGCATCGAGTGGGCCGGACGCATCTCAGAGGAGTATTTCGCACAGGTGTGAATGTGTGTGAGAGTGAGTGTGTGTGTGACTGTGTGTGACTCTGTGAGTGAGTGTGTGACTGTGTGTGATAGTGAGTGTGTGTGTGTGTGTGACTGTGTGTGTTTGTGTGTTACGGGTTGCACCGACTAGTCGACTTCAATGCTCTGCCATGACGCTTTAAGCTTGACGTCGACTAGTCGCTGGTCCTATAGAGGGCGCAACAGGATAAGAAATCTTTGAAGGACTTCCACATTTACGCTCTGTTTCCAAACAGTTCAAATGACAAATAAATGCATACTCTGAAAGCGCTCCACAAGACGTGTGATTATATTACTGGATGCTCGAAATTGAACGAGAGAATGCACGTTTTAAACAGCTTATTGCACAGGTAAGTTAATCGCTGTTCTGATCTAATGCGCTGCTGCACTGTAACACACACACACACACACACACACATACACACTCACACACACACTCACACAC
>NW_015506579.1:171667-174918 GCF_001515645.1 Sinocyclocheilus grahami
AGTGTTAGTGTTAGTGTGAGTGTGAGTGTTAGTGTTAGTGTTAGTGTTAGTGTTAGTGTTAGTGTGAGTGTGTGTGTGTTAGTGTGTGTGTGTTAGTTAGTGTGTGTGTTAGTTAGTGTGTGTTAGTGTGAGTGTGTGTGTTAGTGTTAGTGTGAGTGTGTGTGTTAGTGTTAGTGTTAGTGTGTGTGTTAGTGTTAGTGTTAGTGTGTGTGTGAGTGTGTGTGTTTGTTTGTGTGAGTGTTAGTGTGTGTGTTAGTGTGTGTGTGTGTGTTAGTGTGTGTGTTAGTGTGAGTGTGTGTGTTAGTGTGAGTGTGTGTGTTAGTGTTAGTGTTAGTGTGTGTGTTAGTGTGTGTGTTAGTGTGTGTGTTAGTGTGTGTGTGAGTGTGTGTGTTTGTTTGTGTGAGTGTTAGTGTGAGTGTTAGTGTTAGTGTGAGTGTTAGTGTTAGTGTGTGTGTTAGTGTGTGTGTGAGTGTGTGTGTGTGAGTGTGAGTGTGTGTGTGTGTGTGTGTGAGTGTGTGTGTGAGTGTGTGTGTGTGAGTGTGAGTGTGTGTGTGTGTGTGTGTGAGTGTGTGTGTGAGTGTGTGTGTGTGAGTGTGAGTGTGTGTGTGTGTGTGTGTGAGTGTGTGTGTGAGTGTGTGTGTGTGAGTGTGAGTGTGTGTGTGTGTGTGTGTGAGTGTGTGTGTGAGTGTGTGTGTGTGAGTGTGAGTGTGTGTGTGTGTGTGTGTGAGTGTGTGTGTGAGTGTGTGTGTGTGAGTGTGAGTGTGTGTGTTTGTTTGTGTGAGTGTTAGTGTGTGTGTTAGTGTGAGTGTTAGTGTGAGTGTGTGTGTGTGTGTGAGTGTGTGTGTGTTAGTGTTACTGACGCATTAGATCAGAACGGCGATTAACTTACCTGTGCAATAAGCTGTTTAAAACGTGCATTCTCTCGTTCAATTTCGAGCATCCAGTAATATAATCACATGTCTTGTGGAGCGCTTTCAGAGTATGCATTTATTTGTCATTTGAACTGTTTGGAAACGGAGCGTAAATGTGGAAGTCCTCCAAAGATTTCTTATCCTGTTGCGCCCTCTATAGGACCAGCGACTAGTCGACGTCAAGCTTAAAGCGTCATGGCAGAGCATTGAAGTCGACTAGTCGGTGCAACCCGTAGTGTGAGAGGCACTGTCATCAGCTCAGTGTGAACACAGCAGCAGTCACTGAAGAGTTCAGCCGTGTCTCTGATTCACAGACGGATGAGGAGAAGCAGCAGGGTCTGCCGGTGGTGATGCCCGTGTTTGATCGCAACACCTGCAGCATTCCCAAATCCCAGATCTCCTTCATCGACTACTTCATCACCGACATGTTTGACGCCTGGGACGGTAAGAAACAGGATCATTAGATTGGCTTGAGGCAACTTACTGATCTACTATTTAAACGTAATATTATTATTCTTCTGAGCCCAAATTTAAACACTATCTCCTCCAAGAGCTTTCAAGCTACAACCACCAAACTCAGACTGGTCTGACTCGGGTTGCTATATCTTTTCTAACTGATCCGACTTCTGGTTTTTCGTAAACCAGACTTCCAAAACCACCTAAAATCTCATAGACTTTCATTGAGGGTGTGAAAACTTTTATACAATGAGACTTATGGTGTATTTAAGCTGTCTACTGCCATAGCAAAGCTTAACAACTCCCTGCTGAAAATACAGCTAAAACCAGCCTAAGCTGACTGGCTGCTTTGCCTGGTCTCCCAGGCTGGTTTTAAAGTGGTTTTGGCAACTTTTTAGCTGGCCAGGCTGGTCTTCGCTGGTCAAGCTGTGAGACCTGCTAAAAGACCAACCAAGCTTAAACCAGATAAAAACAATTCTGTTTTTTCAGAAATAAAACCAGCTTAGGCTAGTCGTAGCTGGTTTAAGCTGTTTTTTTTCGGAATCAACTGGTTTTAGCAGGTTTTAACTGTATTAGCATAGAAACATGCAAACAACGTGCTAGTAACTTGCTAATCATGCTAACATGTTAGTAACATGCTAATCATGTTAGAAACAAGCTAGCAAACATGCTAGTAACATGTTAATCATGCTAGAAAAATGCTAGCAACATGCTAGTAACTTGCTAATGATGCTAACAACATGCTAGTAACATGTTAATCATGTTAGAAACAAGTTAACAAACATGCTAGTAACTTGTTAATTATGCTAGAAACAAGCTAGCAACATGCTAATCAGGCTAACAACATGTTAACCATGTTAGAAACATGCTAGTAACATGCTAATCGTGCTAGCAACATGTTAGTAACATGCTAATCGTGCTAGCAACATGTTAGTAACATGCTAATCGTGCTAGCAACATGTTAGTAACATGCTAATCGTGCTAGCAACATGCTAGTAACATGTTAATCGTGCTAGCAACATGTTAGTAACATGCTAATCGTGCTAGTAACATGCTAATCGTGCTAGCAACATGTTAGTAACATGTTAATCGTGCTAGCAACATGCTAGTAACATGCTAATCGTGCTAGCAAAATGCTAGTAACATGCTAATCGTGCTAGCAACATGTTAGTAACATGCTAATCGTGCTAGCAACATGCTAGTAACATGCTAATCGAGCTAGCAACACATGCTAATCGTGCTAGCAACATGTTAGCAACATGCCAGTCATGCAAGAAACAGCCTAGCAACTCCCACAGGTACCCTACCAATATGTTTTATCTGTTTTTCTGATAGACTGTATTGCCTTGAAAACATTCAAACTTTAATCTGTAAAACTATTTTAACTTTCGAACTACTTCAAACTGAAAACTTTCAGACTGCAATCTTTTAAAACGACTTCAAACTTTCTGGCTAGGCTTTTTCGAGCCAACTTAAAGTTTGTCTACAAACTTTACTCATCTAGTTTAATCTAGATTTATACTGTTTTACTGTCAGATTTGTTTTGAGCTGAAGTGATGCTCCTCTGATTTAACAAACCCTCCTATCTAAATCATTTCAGATCAAATACATGAACACCGAGATGTACTGACGGACATGTTGACAGTAATAATAATAATAATTATTTCTAAAGTGCCTTCTCTGTGTTTCTAGCGTTTGCTGATCTGCCCAATCTAATGCAGCATCTGGACAACAACTTCAAATACTGGAAGAGTTTAGATGAGAAGAAGCTGCGGAGCCTGCGGCCGCCACTGGAGTGACACACACACACACTCTCACACTCTCACACACTCACACACACACACACACACACACACACTCTCACACTCACACACACTCACACAC
>NW_015506579.1:174944-178429 GCF_001515645.1 Sinocyclocheilus grahami
CACACACACACTCACACACTCTCTCACACACACACACACACACACACACTCTCTCTCTCTCACACACACACACACACACACTCACACACACACACACACACACACACACGAGCGGAGCTAACGTGATCGATGGACGCGTCTCCTCCGGTGAAGAAACACTAGTGATCGGCTCGACTGCGGCAGAAACACGCATCTGTGGAGCGCTATTTATTTTGGTCCAGTTCTTTTTTTTTTTAGCTAATAAAAACCCTCAGACCCACGAGAGATGATCTAAACGCCAAAGGTGATTAGCACGGATGATGTTATTGTGTTTAATATCTGCAGACTCTGACAGAAACGTCACGTTGTTATTTTCGTGCGTGGTTGCGAGCAGACGTTACGCCGCATCTGTGAAGACTTCGGGCCTTGAACGATTTTCCTCCAGAGATTCCTCTCTGTGGTCGATCTACTGACGAGACTGCTGCCTTATTTTATACGCTCTATTTATACGGCTCACGGCGACCCGCCGTGACGGACTTCAGCAGTTTTTCTCAATATTTAAGTAAATCTCAATATTTTTGTAGCTGATCAATTTTACACTGGAACGATGTAAAGCATCTCAGACTCCTCGGAGAGGGATGATCACTCATTCTTCGTGTTGTTTTGATGTCCGTTTGTCTGCGTGTCTCCGTTTGAAGAAGAACGGCGTTCTGACACGTCCAGCGGATTCTCCGTCTCCATCAGGGTTTGTTCACTGGATTCAGTCTGTGTTTCTGGGCTCAGACGGACGCTGCTGCGGCTCACAGGGATTTTCTCCATCCTGAAGCTGAAGCGCTAGATCCTACAGCGTCCCACCAGCACTTCTGATGTGATCATCTTCCTCTGAACCCACGAGCAGACGCAGGCGAGAGGCACAGACGGAGCATCTTCAGCGCTCGGCTCCCAAATTAAAAGAAAAATTAGATTATATTTTGTATTTAGGATCATTATGATTTTTAGCATTGTCACATTATTTTCATGATGAATTACCTCTTCTTCAAATTCCTCTTTAAATTCTCATCTGTCATGTCAAAAGGAGTTATTTAAATTGTAACGTATTTCTACATCATTGTAGTATTTGTTGTACTGCCCTTTTTGTTTTAATAAAAAAGCTATTTTTTATTGTAAAGCAGAACTGCAATAAAAAATGAATCCACAATAATGAAACTAACGTCCAGGTGAGACTCCGGTGACCATTTGTGCTCGACGGTCAGAAAATAATGCAGAAATCCAGGATACACGTCACACTTCAGTGCTTGGTTCTCCTTCGAGTTGTAGAACTTCTGAATTTGAGTGTGTGATGGTTTGGTATGTCGTTGTGAATCAGCAGCTCATGAAGTTCAGGACTGGTCCTGGTGTTGGTTATATGTTTCATTATCAATGAATAATCTTACAGTTCTTAATCAGTTCTTCAGATCAGTATTTTGGTTTTTGAGCTCCAGTGTGAAGATGCGTTTCTAGAGAAATCAAGTTCTTATTGAAGCTGAAAAAGGTTGATCAGAGGCTTCAGGTTCTGTTTGGTGAGCAGTGATTCTCCTGCAAACAGCCTGAGAATGACAAGTCCGTTTTATTTGTGTCTACACAGAAATCAAACGATAAAGATGCTCCGAAGACAACACAACACAGTCTTTGCATCGCCTTCCTTCTGATCGCAACATTAGGAAAGAGTGGATGAACTTTATTTTTAATAAAGATCCAGACTTCGTCAGTAAGAGCGTCACAGCGGATTCGTTGACAAATGAAGCACAATTCAGGATTTTCAGAAAGATTGAAACTAAAAGACGATGCTGTGTGACTGTATTGGATCTGACAGTAATTATTGCTCACTATTGCTGTGTCTATTATTACAGATCGTTTGATATGTACGGAGTATTTATGGGTTTTTAACCTAAATCACACACAACAGAAAATAGACTATTACTTCTACATTGTGATGTTTTTGATGTAAAAATCCAAATCTGGATAACATTATAAGTGCACCTCAGAGTCAAGTCACCTTTATTTGTTTAGCACTTAATGCGTTGCAGATTGTGTCCAAGCAGCTTTACAGCAAACAGAAAAACAGTTTGTCAATAATGGAAGAGAACGGTACAGAATAATAAGAAGAAGCAGTTCATGAGCGCTTTAAAAGCACTATAGTGTAGCTGTAGTAATGCAAATGCAGTGAGATATTCAGTACCTTTAACCCTTTCTTTTGAACTCAGTGCACTGGTGGGTGTTTGAGCGTAACAACATTAATAACTTAATGTGATGGAAATGATGATAGTTTATTGTCCCTTTCGAGGGAAATTAGTTTTGGGCCTGCATGTGAAGCTGCATCAGCAGCAGTGCCTGACTCCAGCCTTCATCAGGAACAGATCAGTGTCAAGCTCTGAAAGGGGCGTGGCGTTCTCCTGCATGCTTCCCTATTGTTTAGATTTAAAATGCAGAGTTGAAGCTGACCTTTGACCTTGAGGCTTGTAGAGCTAAATTTCACTCAGTCGTGGCATGTTGACTTTAAAACTGAATAAAGATCAAATAAAAACATTAAAGGTACAACATTTAAGGTGTCAGATTTAATTCAGAAAATTTGATCTAAATGTAAATACAGCTTACTGTGTGTCGTGTGAGCGCGAATGCCTTTCCAGAAATATTCAGCGCAGTTCCGCCTGTGGCCTGGAGGCGGCGCCAGAGGGGGCGGAGCGCCGCTGAACACAAGCGTCAGAAGAAGAAGGAGTCACGTGACTTCCGCTCGAGGCCTCACGCTGCGTGTGTTTGTGGATCGATGTCCAAACTTTGGGCTTAAGCTGCGCATCGGTGTCGGTTCGGTGTTCGGCGATGGCGTCTGGATCACCGTGAGTGTTTGTTCAGATTGATTCTCTTCATTGTTCTGTGTTCATCTTTGTCAGCATTACACTGTGAAACTCCGAGTAAGCGCTCGGTTCTTCACACAAACGTTCATGCGCGTCTGAGTCTCGGTAATAAACGGGAAAATAAGAGAATCCGTGATGGAGACTCGACTAGACGGATCAGATTCAGCTGGAAATCGGCTCTCAAAGACAGTCTTTATGGCAGTCGTGTGTGTGTGTGTGTGTGTGTGTGTGTGTGTGTGTGTGTGTGTGTGTGTGAGAGAGTGAGTGTGTGTGTGTGTGAGTGTGTGTGTGAGAGAGTGTGTGTGTGTTGGGCCACAGAACCGAGTCACTGATCGATCTGATGTGAAGCTGGTGTAATAGTGGAGGACATGAAGACAGACTCTCTCAGCTCTGGAGTTCTGTTGATACTCTCCTCCTACAGAAACACGTGTGATGATGAGAACAGGCCATGAGCGAGAGCAGCCGCGGCCTACAAGCACCACACACACTCTCACTCACTCACACACTCTCTCTCACACACACTCTCTCTCACACACACTCTCTCTCACACACACTCTCTCTCACACACACTCTCTCTCACACACACTCTCTCTCTCTCACTCTCTCTCTCACACT
>NW_015506579.1:179368-186361 GCF_001515645.1 Sinocyclocheilus grahami
CACACTCTCTCTCACACTCTCTCTCACACACACACTCACACTCTCACTCTCTCTCTCACACACTCTCTCTCACACACACACTCTCTCTCACTCTCTCACACACTCTCACTCTCTCTCTCACACACTCTCTCACACACACTCACTCTCTCTCACTCTCTCTCACACTCTCTCTCACTCTCACACTCACACTCTCTCACTCTCACACTCTCTCTCACACACACTCTCTCACACACACTCACTCTCTCTCTCTCTCTCTCTCTCTCTCTCTCTCTCTCTCTCTCTCTCTCTCTCTCTCTCTCTCTCTCTCTCTCTCTCTCTCTCTCTCTCTCTCTCTCTCTCTCTCTCTCTCTCTCTCTCTCTCTCTCTCTCTCTCTCTCTCTCTCTCTCTCTCTCTCTCTCTCTCTCTCTCTCTCTCTCTCTCTCTCTCTCTCTCTCTCTCTCTCTCTCTCTCTCTCTCTCTCTCTCTCTCTCTCTCTCTCTCTCTCTCTCTCTCTCTCTCTCTCTCTCTCTCTCTCTCTCTCTCTCTCTCTCTCTCTCTCTCTCTCTCTCTCTCTCTCTCTCTCTCTCTCTCTCTCTCTCTCTCTCTCTCTCTCTCTCTCTCTCTCTCTCTCTCTCTCTCTCTCTCTCTCTCTCTCTCTCTCTCTCTCTCTCTCTCTCTCTCTCTCTCTCTCTCTCTCTCTCTCTCTCTCTCTCTCTCTCTCTCTCTCTCTCTCTCTCTCTCTCTCTCTCTCTCTCTCTCTCTCTCTCTCTCTCTCTCTCTCTCTCTCTCTCTCTCTCTCTCTCTCTCTCTCTCTCTCTCTCTCTCTCTCTCTCTCTCTCTCTCTCTCTCTCTCTCTCTCTCTCTCTCTCTCTCTCTCTCTCTCTCTCTCTCTCTCTCTCTCTCTCTCTCTCTCTCTCTCTCTCTCTCTCTCTCTCTCTCTCTCTCTCTCTCTCTCTCTCTCTCTCTCTCTCTCTCTCTCTCTCTCTCTCTCTCTCTCTCTCTCTCTCTCTCTCTCTCTCTCTCTCTCTCTCTCTCTCTCTCTCTCTCTCTCTCTCTCTCTCTCTCTCTCTCTCTCTCTCTCTCTCTCTCTCTCTCTCTCTCTCTCTCTCTCTCTCTCTCTCTCTCTCTCTCTCTCTCTCTCTCTCTCTCTCTCTCTCTCTCTCTCTCTCTCTCTCTCTCTCTCTCTCTCTCTCTCTCTCTCTCTCTCTCTCTCTCTCTCTCTCTCTCTCTCTCTCTCTCTCTCTCTCTCTCTCTCTCTCTCTCTCTCTCTCTCTCTCTCTCTCTCTCTCTCTCTCTCTCTCTCTCTCTCTCTCTCTCTCTCTCTCTCTCTCTCTCTCTCTCTCTCTCTCTCTCTCTCTCTCTCTCTCTCTCTCTCTCTCTCTCTCTCTCTCTCTCTCTCTCTCTCTCTCTCTCTCTCTCTCTCTCTCTCTCTCTCTCTCTCTCTCTCTCTCTCTCTCTCTCTCTCTCTCTCTCTCTCTCTCTCTCTCTCTCTCTCTCTCTCTCTCTCTCTCTCTCTCTCTCTCTCTCTCTCTCTCTCTCTCTCTCTCTCTCTCTCTCTCTCTCTCTCTCTCTCTCTCTCTCTCTCTCTCTCTCTCTCTCTCTCTCTCTCTCTCTCTCTCTCTCTCTCTCTCTCTCTCTCTCTCTCTCTCTCTCTCTCTCTCTCTCTCTCTCTCTCTCTCTCTCTCTCTCTCTCTCTCTCTCTCTCTCTCTCTCTCTCTCTCTCTCTCTCTCTCTCTCTCTCTCTCTCTCTCTCTCTCTCTCTCTCTCTCTCTCTCTCTCTCTCTCTCTCTCTCTCTCTCTCTCTCTCTCTCTCTCTCTCTCTCTCTCTCTCTCTCTCTCTCTCTCTCTCTCTCTCTCTCTCTCTCTCTCTCTCTCTCTCTCTCTCTCTCTCTCTCTCTCTCTCTCTCTCTCTCTCTCTCTCTCTCTCTCTCTCTCTCTCTCTCTCTCTCTCTCTCTCTCTCTCTCTCTCTCTCTCTCTCTCTCTCTCTCTCTCTCTCTCTCTCTCTCTCTCTCTCTCTCTCTCTCTCTCTCTCTCTCTCTCTCTCTCTCTCTCTCTCTCTCTCTCTCTCTCTCTCTCTCTCTCTCTCTCTCTCTCTCTCTCTCTCTCTCTCTCTCTCTCTCTCTCTCTCTCTCTCTCTCTCTCTCTCTCTCTCTCTCTCTCTCTCTCTCTCTCTCTCTCTCTCTCTCACACACGCACGCTCTCTCTCTCTCACGCACGCTCTCTCTCACGCACGCTCTCTCACACGCACGCACTCACACTCGCTCACGCTCTCACACACGCTCTCACACTCGCTCACGCTCTCACACTCGCTCACGCTCTCACACTCGCACACTCTCTCTCTCACGCACGCTCACGCTCTCTCACACACGCACACACGCTCACGCTCTCTCACACACGCTCACGCTCTCTCACGCTCTCTCACGCTCTCTCACACGCGCGCTCTCTCGCACTCTCTCACACTCTCTCACACACGCTCTCTCACGCTCTCTCACGCTCTCTCACACTCGCACTCTCTCGCGCGCGCACTCTCTCGCGCGCGCACTCTCTCGCGCGCTCTCTCACGCTCTCTTGCTCGCGCGCACACACACAGACGATGCGCAGCTCTCACACTCGCTCACGCTCTCACACACACTCTCTCACTCACTCACTCACACGCGCACGCTCTCACACTCGCGCACTCTCACGCGCGCGCTCTCGCGCGCGCGCTCTCTCGCGCGCACTCACGCGCGCTCTCTCACACTCACGCTCTCTCACACTCGCTCACGCTCTCTCACACTCGCTCACGCTCTCTCACACTCGCTCACGCTCTCTCACACTCGCTCACGCTCTCTCACACTCGCTCACGCTCTCTCACACTCGCTCACGCTCTCTCACACTCGCTCACGCTCTCTCACACTCGCTCACGCTCTCTCACACTCGCTCACGCTCTCTCACACTCGCTCACGCTCTCTCACACTCGCTCACGCTCTCTCACACTCGCTCACGCTCTCTCACACTCGCTCACGCTCTCTCACACTCGCTCACGCTCTCTCACACTCGCTCACGCTCTCTCACACTCGCTCACGCTCTCTCACACTCGCTCACGCTCTCTCACACTCGCTCACGCTCTCTCACACTCGCTCACGCTCTCTCACACTCGCTCACGCTCTCTCACACTCGCTCACGCTCTCTCACACTCGCTCACGCTCTCTCACACTCGCTCACGCTCTCTCACACTCGCTCACGCTCTCTCACACTCGCTCACGCTCTCTCACACTCGCTCACGCTCTCACACTCGCGCACTCTCACGCGCGCGCTCTCTCGCGCGCACTCACGCGCGCTCTCTCACACTCACGCTCTCTCACACTCTCACTCTCACACTCGCTCACGCTCTCACACACTCTCTCATGCTCTCACACTCGCTCACGCTCTCACACTCACACTCGCTCACGCTCTCACACTCACACTCGCGCTCTCTCACACTCGCGCTCTCACGCGCGCGCTCTCTCACACGCACTCGCGCTCTCTCACACTCGCTCACGCTCCCACACACACTCTCTCACTCACACTCTCTCACGCTCGCGCTCTCACGCGCGCGCTCTCACGCGCGCGCTCTCTCGCGCGCACTCACGCGCGCTCTCTCACACTCACGCTCTCTCACACGCACTCGCGCTCTCTCACACGCACTCGCGCTCTCTCACACGCACTCGCCCTTCACTCTCACGCACTCGCCCTTCACTCTCACACACTCGCCCTTCACTCTCACACACTCGCCCTTCACTCTCACACACTCGCCCTTCACTCTCTCTCACACACACACACACACACACACAGTGTCAGACTGTCACTTGATGCTTTCTGTCCTCCGTAGGTGTGTAAACAGCAGATGGGATCGGCCTAAAGCAGAAGTCCTGCCGAATGAGTCCCGTGTGGCCCGTGGCTCCGTCTCATCTTCCACAGATGCGTCTGGAGCTCCGCAGGGCGGCGTTGAGATGGCAGCGGCGATGGCGGCCAAAATCAACGCCATGCTGATGGCCAAAGGCAAACTGAAACCACTGCAGCCGCTGCCCAGTAAAGTACTGACCGTCCCGCAGCCGTGTGTCCCATGATGCCCTGCTGTCGCTCCGTGAGCTCACGCGTGTTTGTGTGTTTGCAGGCGCCGCCAGCTCTTCCGGTCGCCGCTGAGGAGCTCATCGTGGCTGAAGTCGACATAAACGACGTGCACATGGAGTGCAGGGATCTCCTGACCAAAGGCAAAACTCAGGACGAGGTTTGTGACGACACACACGTGACACTGGCGTGTCTGTCTGCACACGCGTGTTGACTCTCTGCTGTCTGTGCTGTAGATCGGGCAGCTGAGCGGTGCAGTGGTGTCCACTAAAGGCCTGTACATGAGTGACACAGACAGGAGCGGCAGCGCAGGCGTGTGAGTATCAGTCCAGTGATGTGTGTGTTCCCGCGTGTGTGTGTGTGAGAGTGTTCCCGCACACGTGTGTCGTCTGCTCTCTAACGCTCAGTCTCTGTGTGTTCAGGGCGAGACCGCTGTATCTGCATGTGCAGGGCCGCCGTCAGGAGCAGGTCAACAGTAAGTGCTGGAGTTCAGTCTCTGCTGCAGTCTTGCGGAGACTGATTTGGTGCCCCTCGCATCGCAGCCAATTCCAACACCGATCATTCACACAGAAACTGCATAGCTTTGACATAAAACAAATGACAAACTAATTACATATGAAATCAATAAGACAATAAACTGACATTATCTCCGTTAGCTATTTAAATTGGAGAACCCATTTTGGGATTTATCGTCCAAAGGCAGCTACAATACTAACATTTAAATCTTAATTTCTTCATTTCAGACATTCTTAAATTTATGGGTTGCACTGATCTTAACTTTTCATATCAGAATCCAATACTGATTTTTAATGTATTTAAGCAAAAGACAAGAAAGAATAGTAGTTTGTTGCTTTATTTGCCTATATTTTGATCTAAATTAGACTGTATAATTTCAAAACTTGAAGGAAAAACAGAATGGTCTGACTTTATCTTTGTGAAATAAGGCTACACAAAACCTAGCAAACGGCAGATGGCTGAATGAAAATGTAAAGTCACTCTCTGCCAGCAGGTGGCGCTTAAGGAACAGCAGTGATGCATTGTTTGCTTGATTACCGCTGTAAACACTAAATGGCATTTTCCTTTCATCTTGCCTCTGGAATGCATCTAAACTGTTTCTTAAGACAGTCAGTTCCCCTCAGAGATACATTCATACTTCACGCATTGTGAATAGTGAGCTTGCTCTGGCTGCTAATGTATTTTCTGCTCTTTGCGTCTCTGGCCTCTAAACGCTGCTTACAGGCTCTGAAATAAAACGCAAAACCGTCCGGTTCCGGTTTATGGCCGATGGTCAATCGGTGCATCTCTGCTCGAATTCAAATGTTAAACTGCTTTTATTTTGGTAGTTTGCCAGCAAATAAATAAATGCGCTGCCTTGTGTCTTGGGCTGCACTCGAACACATTACCGCTTCACTCTGAAAACTCTAGCGCAAATCGCAACCTTCGCGATATGACTTTGGCATTAAGCCATAATGCGATATTGATTTATATTTCGATATATAGTGCACCCCTAATTAAAATAATATAATTTAAAAAAAAAAAAGAAAACTAATTTGGGCGCCCCTAGCATTTGCCTATTTCTCCTATGCAACGGGCCGGCCCTGCGTCACATTAGTGCAGTTAGCACCCACTTTACAAACCAAGCAGATTTTTATTGGTTAAACGCTGCACATTCATGTAACCTGAAGATGAATAAAACCTGCAAACTCCTGATCACATTGATTCCTGTTGAAATGACTGGATTGTGCAGGTTTCCCAGAGCAAGACTGCATGTGAGACGGGCGTTAAAGTGCACTCCGCTCACACTCACTGCATGTAATCGGCTCATGTCTTATTTTACTGCATTAGTGCACTGAGCCTGTTTTACTGCACATTACACACTGATTCTCTATAAACCTCTTCATCAGTGTGATCTCTTACACTACAGACATTAGTGAAGCTTTAAACGCTGCAGACACACTCTCACACTCATCGTCACTGACTCACTCCTGATAATGTGCTTTACCGCCGCTGATGGAGTGGAGCTGAACAGGAGGTTGTTGTGTTTGTCAGAGGCAGTGGCCAGGATAAAGGAGATCATCTCTGAGGACGTGCTGCGCTCGTCGGGTGGACAGCAGCCCGCTGTGATGCCCACTGTACCGGTGTACCGTCAGACCCTCAGCGCCGCCCCCGGACACAAACCGGCCCCACCGCACACGGGGGTAAGAGAGTGTGTGTGTGTGTGTGTGTGTGTGTGTGTGTGTGTACAGGGAAAAGCCCTGAAAGCAGATCTCTGCTGATACACGCCTCCTACAGAAACGGCAGCCAGAACAACTCCAGCCTACAGACAGAGGTCAGAGTTCACTGCGCCGCTGACACGTGTCTGACCCTCACACACTGATTCTAACATCACCTGTTGGTCCAGACCTGATGCAGCCTTACATCTGCCGAAACTCTGAGACTTGTGCAGCCGCTGCGTCTCTTGACGATATACTGACATCTTATTAAGCGAATGAGAGAATTAATTCAATTGTTTTGCATACACAAGACTCTCAGCGCGCACACACACAGACACGCAGACTCACACGCAGACGCAGACGCAGACTCGCACGCAGACGCAGACTCACACGCAGACGCAGACTCACACGCAGACGCAGACTCACACGCAGACGCAGACTCACACGCAGACGCAGACTCACACGCAGACGCAGACTCACACGCAGACGCAGACTCACACGCAGACGCAGACTCACACGCAGACGCAGACTCACACGCAGACGCAGACTCACACGCAGACGCAGACTCACACGCAGACGCAGACTCACACGCAGACGCAGACTCACACGCAGACGCAGACTCACACGCAGACGCAGACTCACACGCAGACGCAGACTCACACGCAGACGCAGACTCACACGCAGTCGCAGACTCACACGCAGACGCAGAC
>NW_015506579.1:187676-190458 GCF_001515645.1 Sinocyclocheilus grahami
GCAAACCCACCCGCAGACTCAGACTCACTCGCAGACGCAGACTCACACGCAGACGCAGACTCACACGCACACGCAGACGCACACGCAGACTCACACGCAGACGCACACGCAGACGCACACGCAGACGCACACGCAGACTCTCGCACACTCACACGCAGACTCACACGCAGACTCTCACGCACACTCACACGCAGACTCACACGCACACTCTCTCGCACACTCACACGCAGACTCTCTCGCACACTCACACTCACACACACTCTCTCACACGCACACTCACACACGCACACACTCTCTCACACGCACACACTCTCTCACACTCACACGCACACACTCTCTCACACGCACACTCACACGCACACAGTCTCTCACACTCACACACGCACACAGTCTCTCACACTCACACACGCACACACACTCTCACACTCACACACGCACACACACACTCTCACACTCACACACGCACACACACTCTCTCACGCACACTCTCTCACACGCACACTCTCTCACGCACACTCTCTCACGCACACTCTCTCACGCACACACTCTCTCACGCACACACACAGGCGCACAGGCACATACACACTCATTCACGCACACTCTTACACACAGACACACACACATGCCCCGCTGTAGTTTAGATCACATTCACCCTGCAGCGCGTCTGCTTTCAGATGGCGACACGCGTGCAGCTCCGCCCGATCTTTACCCAGAAGCCCCAGCGCTAGGCGTCAGGCTGTCAGCTTTGATGACGTGTTTGGAGGCGGAGTGAATGACTGTGGCGTCTTGTTGGTTGCAGAGTTTTGTGCACACTAAGATATTTGTAGGCCTGGAGCAGTCGCAGCCGTCCTTTAACGTGAGAGAGTGTGTGGAGGGGCCATCTGGCTCGTACCTGCAGCACATTCAGTCTGAGACCGGCGCTCGTGTGTTCCTCCGAGGCAGAGGCTCTGGATACATCGAGCAGGCGTCACGCCGCGAGTCCTTCGAGCCGCTCTATCTGTACATCAGGTAACGCTCCGCCGCTCCTCACGCTTCTGTGATCACATGTGTGTTTCTGACGGAGTGTGTGTCTTACAGCCACCCGAATGCCATCGGACTGGACGCGGCCAAGAAGCTGTGCGAGAATCTCCTCGACACGGTGTGTGTGTGTGTGTGTGTGTGTGTGTGTGTGTGTGTGTGAGAGGGCGTGTGTGTGTGTGTGGGAGAGGGCGTGTGTGTGGTGTGTGTGTGTGAGAGAGCGTGTTCTGCATTGAGCGTGGCATGTGTGTGATCAGTCTGTTGTTGTTGTTGTTCAGGTGCGGGCAGATCACGCGGGGATCATGTCGTCGTATCCCTCCACAGCTTCTGCTCCAGGTGTGTTTTCTCTCCTGCTTTGACCCGATGCTCGTGTTCTGAACTGAATCACCATGTTTACACACACTTAAGGAGACGGTTGCAGAAGGACTTCATGTTTTAAAGCTCACAGCGGGCATGCTTTTTGCTGTGCATGTAAGCACAACCGCAGCAGATGATGTCTGCAACATGATGTTTCTGAAACAGTTTAGCTCGACTGACACAGCTATTGAGATTTATTTGGCTGTATAATATACTGACGCACATCTGATTTTCTCCCAGCTGTTTGTTCACATTAGACGTCTGTTATAACGCTAGTGGTCTTTCGTGTGTGTGTGTGTGTGTGTGTGTGTGTGTGTGCGTGTGTCAGTCAGGTCTGTCATCATTCGCTATGAAGCTCGTCTTGAGAGCTTATGAACTAATGCACTCTGTTTTTGTTCAGTTTACCCGACACATGGATACTCTGCAAATAACAGCTTCGGCAGTCAGTCGTGGTACAGCTACCCGAGCTCCTATCCCACGTACCCCGGTGCCTTCTGGAACAACTCCAGCGGAGCGACTGGCCAATCACAGCTCAGCAGCGGCGCGGTGCAGTATCCGGTGTGCAAACAGAGCGGCTTCCTGCTGCGGGTGAGAGTCACTGCCATTGAGTTCAGCTGTCCTGAACACTGACAACCTCAGCCACTCGCTAACTAAACCAGCTCTTTGTGTGTGTGTGTGTGTGTGTGTGTGGCGTGTGTGTGTGTGTGTCAGGATGAGGATGCAGCATCAGACGGAGCAGACGGCGGCTCCAGTCCAAAGCAACACTATGCAGAAGAGGAGCAGAAAGCACAGGTGTGTGTGTGTGTGATTGAGTGACTGTCATTATGGGACTCACCTGACGTGTGTGTGTTTGTCCTCAGATCTCCGCAGATGTTTTGGAGAAGGACGTCAGTGCAGCAGACGACAGCAGGTCTCCGTCTGTTTCTGTGTTCAGTCATGTGCTGTAATAGTTCCTGTAGTCTTTATGATCATGTGCTTGTATGTTAGGGTTTCGCTCTGTCACATGATCGCTCTGATACATTGATTCTCCGCTGTATCTGAATGTGTGTTACAGGTTTCGTTTGGTTTAACCTTGTGTGTTGTGAAGTCATCTGGGTTTAGGGTTAAGAATGGGTTAGTTAGTGACACGTGAGTGACTTGAGATGTTTCTTGTGTTCAGGACATTGATGCCGCCGCCAACAGCTCCAATCAGAAAGAGACCGAGAGAAGAGACCTGCAACAAACCCCTAACACACACAGGTGTCTATATACACAAACTCACACACACACACAGACACACACCCTCTCATTGACACACACACACACACACACACATATATATATATATATATATATATATATATATATATATATATATCTATATGCAGGGTTTTCAGTCTCGCGCATCATACTTTTGGTCTTGTAGCTG
>NW_015506579.1:190788-192923 GCF_001515645.1 Sinocyclocheilus grahami
ACACACACACACACACACACATATATATATATATATATATATATATATATATATATATATATATGTATGTGCAGGGTTTTCAGTCGCTCCCATTAATGACTTGGTCTTGAAGCTGAATTGAAGAATGAGCTGTTTTCTGATCTCCCTGCAGCTGAAGAACTGATGATGAAGAAGATGAAGATTCCAGAAGATTCCAGCAGCTCCTCTGGACTCGTACCGTACGGAGGAGATTCATCAGATGAGGAGGAGGAGCGCATGCGCAGCGGGAATAAGAGCTAAGGACCTAACGCACGCCTGCGCAGCATCACAGACTTTTTATTTTATTAAGTTTTATTTTACACAGGACTGATGTGCAACTGTTCCTATGGAATAAAAGACATAAACACCACACCGATGCTGCCGTCTTGTTTATTCAGCTCTAGAATCAGCCCAGATCTCTCGGGTCACAGTAGCGTGATGTTCGCGGCGCGGAGCGTCAGGGCTCCAGGGTTATCCAGCGCTAAACACGGCTGAACGTGGTGCAGGATCTGACAGCTGAAGGGTTAGAGGTGCTGCCGCAGCGCTGCGTTCCTGAAAGAGAGGATTGTGCAGATATTTGTGTCTGCAGGAGGAGAGAGGAGCCCGAGCGTCAGATAGACTCTAGTTTCTGTCATGTGACGGGTTCTGCTAATCATGATGCCTGCAAGCGTTTACTGCTGCGCTATTAAAAGCAGCATCCTGCACGATTCCCAGAGACTCTAGAAGGTTCATGTGACATCAGACAAAGTCTCTGTGAATTCATGCCGTTTCCATTTATTTACACCGTAAATTCAACAAGCATCTGATACTGTAATTTTATATGAACATGAAGTCTCATTTATGCTATTTTCATATTCTAATATAATGTACAATAATCAGCTAAATTATTTCGTTTTATGTTTTTTTATTTATCACAGTTGGTTATTGTTCTAGTCACCTTTTCATAACTGGTCATCTTTATCAGTAAACACTAGATCAAAATGATCCAAGATTTTGACTGGTTCAGGCAGGTTTGTGACGTCAGAATTTTCACTGCAGTTTATGAGCCAATCACAGCGTTCCCCCTCATTCATGCTATAGGACCTCAGTGAGAACATGAGCTCAGATGGCACACCATGTTAGGGTTAGCATCTCATATTCTAGTCTTTCAATTTGTTTTAATTTGAACGCGACTGCTGCAGGCTGAGTAACGTGCTCACAGACATATTTAAATGTTTGAATGCTTCAGCCCATATTTCGAGAGAAATGCCCTTTTCTTGCTCTAACTGTTTTCTGTGAGTCTGCGGGCTGGAGCTCGTGTGATGCACCTGGATGGTGTGAGGATGTGTCTCGTGCACCTCGATCTCCCAGTGATACTGTCCTCTGACGGCCACACACCTGCGAGATGCACACCTGCGCGGGTTAGTGCTCAGGACCAATGGACGAAGTGTCCAGTTAAATAACAGAGACTGTCAGTATAATGAATTATTATATCACTGATCTACTGTTTACTGGGACTATTAGGCACATCTACTGTAAATCCAAACGGAGGACGAGCACTTCGAAAGCACCTGCTGATCAGATTTACAAACTGTACAAATGTTCTCGGTTCACAGGTGTTTTGTGAACAATCGTGATGCGGCAGATGTGAAGATGCAGAAGCGTGAATGAGCTTTGAGTCGCAGTGAACCTCAACATCCACTGGCTGTATGAAGAGCATCATGAACATCCTCACACGGGTTTGGAACGACATGAAGGTGAGTAAGTGATGATTAGACAAGCCTCACACTGCACTACTCACTCTACAGCCTGTCAATCAGAGAGGGAGGGCGGGTCAAACACCCCACAGCAGTCAGATTGAACAGTGTTTGATTTCACGATTCTCTAATCAGACTGAATGAGTGGCTCTGACCTGCAGGAAGGTGTGTTTGTCTGGTCTGCGGTGGAGCTCCTGTGTTCTCTCGATCGTGCAGCAGCTGACCGTACAAACACTCCAGCTTGCTGTTCTTCTGCTCATCCAGCGCCGCGGCTCACACACACACACACACTCTCTCTCTCTCGCTCTCTCTCTGTCTCTCTCTCTCTCTCTCTCGCTCTCTCACACTCTCTCTCTCTCTCTCTCTCTCTCTCATACTCAC
>NW_015506579.1:198561-203879 GCF_001515645.1 Sinocyclocheilus grahami
AACTCAGATGTAATGTTTACATTTAAATATATTGTTTATATTTAGACTTTAATTTAGACACATTTTCGGTTTATTTTTAATATTTACATTTTACACATAAATCATAAACCCACACCAGCTTCAATAATATTCTTCAAATTGATTCACTAAAATTGGTTTAATTAGTTTTGTTGACACATCTGGCGAAATTGTATCCATTTATTTATCATATCAAGGATTTACAGAAAATGTAAGAGCATAATTTCAGTGGTGGTATAATTTCATGATCTGAATCAGTATGGTCTGTAGTTTAATTTCATAAAACATCCACAAGCTTTTCATCTGCATGTTCAAACCGAAATATCATGTAAAGTTTAGCCTCAGTCTGTTCTAGAGTGTTAGCTTTTATTTTATGTATTTTTTAAATGTAGTCATTTAGCAGATGCTTTTATCCAAAGCGACTAACAAATGAGGACAATAGAAGCAATCAGAATCAACAAAAGAGCAATGATATACAAGTGCAAGAGCAAGGGTTTGTTAAATAATATAATAGAATAGAATAGAAAAAGAATAGCGCAAGCTAGTGTTAGAGATCTTTTTTGCTTTTGTTAATTGTATAATAAAAGAAAAGAAAACAGAATACAAAAAGATTAGAAGGCAAGTGTTAGTTTTTTTGTTTTGTTTGTTTTAAAGAAAACAAGCAGCAAATGAATAGAGTCCAAGTCTAAAAGGGTAAGTTTTTTTAATAGAATAGAATTAGAATAGAGAGTGCTAGAGTTAGAGGGTCAAATAAAGACACTGCACATTTTGCATGTCTCCTTTCTATGATGCACCAATTTCAGGTCTTGGAGTCTCTACTAATGAGCTGATGACCTGAATCAGGTGTGTTTGATCAAGGAGACATGCAAAACGTGCAGTGTTGGGTGCCTCCGGGACCAGGGTTGGGAACCACAGGGGCAGGTCATTCCACCAGGAGGGAACTGTTCATTTAAATGTTTTTAAAAGTGATTTTGTGCCTCTTTGGGATGAACAATAAAGCGACGTTCACTTGCAGAACGCAAGCTTCTAGAGGCACATAACTCTGAAGTAATGAATTTAGGTAAAGGGGTGCAGAGCCAGTGCTGGTTTTGTAGGCAAACGTTAATGCTACTGGTAGCCAGTGCAAACTGATGAACTTACAGTTTAATGCTGAATGTTACTGTATCTGCGCCGCTCTATTCGTGTCGTATACTGTAACAGACATCGACTAGCAAGATGATTCGTTTCCCAAAAGCAGGTTTTAACAGAACATGTTTTTGACTAAACTATTTGCTTTTGAGCTGGAAGTGTGTAGTTTGCACAAGTTGGTGTGTAGTTTTGAGATTGTTTGTAGTTGAGGAAATGGTGAATTGTGTGTTAGCAATCGAGAAAAACTCTAATGTCAAGCCCTATGGTCTTCTACTCAGTTGTGATCTATTTTATTCTGTTCTGTTATTTTATTATTTTGTGTTGTATTGTTTTATTTTCTGTTCAATTCCATCCAGTTCTATTCAGTTTCTGTGTCTATTCTATTATGTTGTTTTATTGTCTTCTATTCTGCTGTCTTTCATTTGGTTCATTTTTCTTCTATTCTATTCTATTGTGCTGTATTCTCTTATGTTCTATTTAATTTTTTCCCTGTTCTATTCAGTTGTGATCTATTCTACTATTTACTCTTTTGTTCTATTGTTGTTTTATTCAATTTTGTGTTGTGTTATATTTATTCTTTTGTGTTGTATTTTGTTGAATTCTGTTGTATTTTTCTGTTCAATTCCATCCATTTCTATTCTGTTCTATTCAGTTTCTGGTTTCATTCTGCCGGTGGTTGAGATCGCCTCGCTCTGCAAGACGGAGATTCTGGTACCTGCACACATCTCACGCCAGAGCCACACAAAAATACACTTTCCTATTTACATTCACTACAGCTACAGGACTCATCAGCTACAGCCAAACCTGTCAGTCAGTGAAGCAGCGAGAAAAGCTCGCTGATGTGATGATGAAAGATGATTTAGGTTCAGCTGAAAAACATGTTAAGAAGCAGCAGAAGCTGATGGATGTTTGTGTTTGCTCAGAAATGTCTGCAGTACGAGGAGCTGGGCCGAAGCGTGTGAGTGAACTGCAGGCAGAGATGAACGACTGGATTCAGCGCGGAGAAAAACTGTTCACTCCATTCAGGACATCACAGCCGACTACTTCAGAGACCCGTCCAGAGCGCTCACAGGTCTCTCTCTCTCTCACACACACACACACACACACACTGCTGTATACATTCAGATCTTCACCGTTTATAATACACTTATCTAATGCTTCAACTTAAATCTGACTCTCACCACAGATGAGCCCTAAAAGTGGCACAGAGATCTGCAAAGCATGCAACAAAATGCACAAATATATTCTAGATTCTCTTGTGAAGTCCCGTACAATCTGCCAACACACACGGTTCATCTTTTTAAGACCTTTCCAGCTTTAATGTAATATAGTATAACATAATATAATGTGAACGTTTGTGTAGATGTGTTCTAAAATGCGCTTCATAAATAATAATGTTTGCTTTGCATATGTCTGTGGTTCGGTCAAATACAACCCTCTCGTACTTGCAGCATGCAGATGCCTCTAAACGTCTGAAAACGTTTGTGTCGGAGGATGAAGCCCCGCCCTCTCATGAATAATGACATCAGACATTTACTCTACGGCTGCAACACACGATTATTCTGATAATCGATTAATCTAACGATTACTAAACGATTAATCGACCAATCATCGATTATTTAGCTGATTAAACGGTAGACTTCGATTGATTATTCAGCTTTTGCAATTAGTTAAAATATTGAGTTATACATATTCTAACAAATAAATAAAGGTAATCACTTCAGCTTTTGAAAATCATATTATGTAATTACAATAATTATACAATTAATTTTTAAAAACAATATATATTTGGCTCACAAAATGAGATGACAGACAGGGAAACTATTATTCACTGTTTAGTTAGCTATATGAAAAAGAAACTGAATGACATAATTCTGCCTGACATCTCCTTCTGTAAGTCACGTGGATAAGAAACAAAATAAAGGTAAGTGGTTTTATTTTTTGGATAAACTATTTTATTCACAACATAATCTCTCCTAAAGTACCTTATAGGGTTATGCTAATCAAAACAGTCCTGAGCTAGATCAAGCTTCTGCAAACCAAACTATCACTTTAATGAAATAATATTTTCCCCACTAATAAAAAGATGTTATCATTAGCTTTAGCTCCACACTGCAGAGCTGCTTTATAACAGAAAATCAGGTTGTAATTCTAACTGAAAGCGACACTGACGCTGGTTGTTCATGTTTAATGCTGTAAAGCTGCTTGATTTAAGGCTCTCTATTGCGTAAAGTACTATATAAACAAACATGACGTGACTTTACTGGAGTACAGAACAAACATCCGTGTCGCTGTAATCAGATGCTTTCTGAACTGCTGCTTTCTCACCGCTGGCAGCTTTTGCGGTGTTTGTTTTGTTATTGAGAGGAAAGCGTGCAGCATATATTTACATTAATCTAAACGCCGCTCAGCAGCCTCAGGTTCGGCTGCGTTTGCTCTGAAGCGCTGTCTTCTCTTGAACTGTATCAGGAGAGCTGAATTACAGTCTTGCGCTACAGCCGCTTTGCGACACGCAGCAGCAGTTTGGTAGCGTGTAGTGCAGTGCAGTTTTTCCTTCTACTCGCAGATATTATTTGCCTTTATGTAGGACCAATAGATTAAAAAATTATTTTATACCAGCTGCCATTGGTTTTTTAAATTACAAATAATCTTATGTATATTATTAATGGAAGTCATTGTTTTTTGTCTGTGTGTTGTGGTGTTTGTTTGTTGATTGTATGTGGTTTACTGCTGGCTGAGAAACTAATGGTCCTTTGGGGATAATTAAGTTGACCGTGACACTGGTAAAACCGCATTACTGCAGGCTCTTTCATTAGGTCATATGAGATCAAACGACTATTCGACAACAAAAATATTTGTTGACAATTTTTTATTGTTGAATTTGTCGATAATGTCGACTAATCGTTGATCGTCGTTCTGACGTGTGTGTGTGTGTGTGTGTGTGTGTGTGTGTGTGTGTGTGTGTTTCTTCAGGTATGGTGAAACAGATGGAACAGGATCAGAAGAGATTTGGCCACGCCTCTTGGGCAATGGCCACGCCCAGACAAGAGAAACTCAGTCCTATTGGATAAAGAGACGCTGCCCTACATGAGAGCAAAAGAGATGTGCATCAAACACAAGAGAGACGAGATCCGAGAGAAGGTGTGTGTGTGTGTTTGACTCTGGATGATAGATGCAAACAGCCTGTAAAATCTGACACACTGATATGTTTTTGTATTTTAACACCTGAGAGTTTGATCAGTATTTGCATGTTCATATGCTCTTTCAATATTTATGTCTCAGAATTTGTCATTGATCCACAAGAGGGAGCAGTTTCACTCTGCTGACAATCAGATGCAGTGTTTTAAAGTGCATTATGGGTATTTTGATGTTGGTTTTGTGAATTTCTGGTTTGTCATATTATAATGTCACACAAACATTCGAATCCGAGTTCAAGGCCGGTTGGTTACCATGGAGACGCCCAATGCTGTTCATATGTGACACATCAATATTTAATGCTGAGCTGTCAGATGACACACACACACACACACACACACACACTCATGCGCTCTCACATACTCACACTCTCTCTCTCTCTCTCTCTCTCTCGCACACACACACACACGTCTGGTTTGCTATCCTTGTGGGGACTCTCCATAGGCGTAATGGTTTTTATACTGTACAGACCGTATATTCTATTGCCCTACACCAACCCTACCCCTAAACCTACCCCTCACAGGAGACTTTCTGCATTTTCAGATTTTCAAAAAATCTTCATTCTGTATGATTTATAAGCTTTTGTACCCGTGGGGACCACAATTTAGGTCCCCACCATGACATGAGTCCCCATGAGTCTGTGTGTATTCAGGTACCCCACCAGAATAGAAAAATAGGTACACACTCTCTCTCTCTCACACACACTCACTCACACACTCACTCACTCTCGCACTCGCACTCACTCTCGCACTCACTCTCGCACTCACTCTCGCACTCACTCTCGCACTCACTCTCGCACTCACTCTCGCACTCACTCTCGCACTCACTCTCGCACTCACTCTCGCACTCACTCTCGCACTCACTCTCGCACTCACTCTCGCACTCACTCTCGCACTCACTCTCGCACTCACTCTCGCACTCACTCTCGCACTCACTCTCGCACTCACTCTCGCACTCACTCTCGCACTCACTCTCGC
>NW_015506579.1:204848-205283 GCF_001515645.1 Sinocyclocheilus grahami
CACACTCTCTCTCTCTCTCTCTCTCTCGCACACACACACACACGTCTGGTTTGCTATCCTTGTGGGGACTCTCCATAGGCGTAATGGTTTTTATACTGTACAGACCGTATATTCTATTGCCCTACACCAACCCTACCCCTAAACCTACCCCTCACAGGAGACTTTCTGCATTTTCAGATTTTCAAAAAATCTTCATTCTGTATGATTTATAAGCTTTTGTACCCGTGGGGACCACAATTTAGGTCCCCACCATGACATGAGTCCCCATGAGTCTGTGTGTATTCAGGTACCCCACCAGAATAGAAAAATAGGTACACACTCTCTCTCTCTCACACACACTCACTCACACACTCACTCACTCTCGCACTCGCACTCACTCTCGCACTCACTCTCGCACTCACTCTCGCACTCACTCTCGCACTCACTCTCGCACTC
>NW_015506579.1:207447-208423 GCF_001515645.1 Sinocyclocheilus grahami
GTGTGTGTGTGTGTGTGTGTGTGTGTACCCGCAGGAGTTGTGTGTTCAGGCTCACGAGCAGCAGCAGCGTTCAGTCGTGCAGAGATCTAAGCAGCACTGCCAACATGCCAACACCCAGCTGGTGAGTAATGTGCCATAACCATGGTAACCACAACCCACTGCATCACCCCACAAAGCATCCCATAATCCCATAATGTACTGTAGGATCTGTGGGCTGACCGAGTTACCATGGCGACTAAGCCTTCTGTCAATCCAGCAGGGGTCACGCTCACATTCCCAGAATTCCCTGCGCTGGTGTGACTGGGGAAGCTGAGGCCACTGAATGTGTTTCTGTTGGTTCACGCTCATTTCCCCTGCAGTGAATGTGGCACACGTGTGCCGTTAGTGGCTCTGGTGATCCATGCACACTCAGGCACAGTTACGTGAGCACATTCTCAGCAAATTCTGAGCAGAGTCACACAAGTCCCAAACGGACGAGATATTGAAGGGTTTGAAATGAAATTCGTATATCATATATCAATATTCAGTGTGAATCAGCCATAAACATAATCAAACATGCAATGAGCCTCTTATGGAAATTCGCATTTAATTTATTTCATTATATCTAATAAATGAACTTGCATTTTATGGACAACAGTGGATGAGCTCTTCATTTCCCAGAATGCAGCAGTCTGCCGGATGATGCTCCGTTCTGTTGGACTGATGAAGTTTCTATGTTGTATTTCTTTCTTCGTGTTGAATTGTATTTCATTGAATTCCTGTTCATGTCATTCTATTTCAACATCTGATTCAATCTCTCTGTTTCCTCTCTAAATGTGTGTGTGTGTGTGTTTGATCAGAAGCGAGAGAGGAGGAGAGCTAAGGAAGAGCAGATGTGAAGAAATGGGTGGAGAACAAGAGAGCAAAGATGCTCAACAGAGTGCGCTGCTTCAGAGAGGTGAGGAGTGTGTGTGTGTGTGTGTGCGTGCACATGAGT
>NW_015506579.1:209243-219106 GCF_001515645.1 Sinocyclocheilus grahami
CTCTCTCTCTCTCTCTCTCTCTCTCTCTCACTCACTCACTCACTCACTCACACACACATCCTTTCCATTGAGTTCTGATGATTTTCTGCTTAGCTTCAGATGATTTAGCGTGAGTCTACTTCGCTCATGGAGCCCAACAGTCTCGCTGATTTCAGCTTTTACTATATAAGAATATTTGGAGCCCATTTGACTGACAGCTGTATTTAATAACAGGTGTGACATAACCAGACTGCCCATATTTAGCCACAGGACTGACGTGTGTGTGTGTGTGTGTGTGTGTGTGTACCCGCGGGAGTTGTGTGTTCAGGCTCACGAGCAGCAGCAGCGTTCAGTCGTGCAGAGATCTAAGCAGCACTGCCAACACCACTCTGCACAGCTGGTGAGTAATGTGCCATAACCATGGTAACCACAACCCACTGCATCACCCCACAAAGCATCCCATAATGAGTCACAGTACTGTAGGATCTGTGGGCTGACCGAGTTACCATGGCGACTAAGCCTTCTGTCAATCCAGCAGGGGTCACGCTCACATTCCCAGAATTCCCTGCGCTGGTGTGACTGGGGAAGCTGAGGCCACTGAATGTGTTTCTGTTGGTTCACGCTCATTTCCCCTGCAGTGAATGTGGCACACGTGTGCCGTTAGTGGCTCTGGTGATCCATGCACACTCAGGCACAGTTACGTGAGCACATTCTCAGCAAATTCTGAGCAGAGTCACACAAGTCCCAAACGGACGAGATATTGAAGGGTTTGAAATGAAATTCGTATATCATATATCAATATTCAGTGTGAATCAGCCATAAACATAATCAAACATGCAATGAGCCTCTTATGGAAATTCGCATTTAATTTATTTCATTATATCTAATAAATGAACTTGCATTTTATGGACAACAGTGGATGAGCTCTTCATTTCCCAGAATGCAGCAGTCTGCCGGATGATGCTCCGTTCTGTTGGACTGATGAAGTTTCTATGTTGTATTTCTTTCTTCGTGTTGAATTGTATTTCATTGAATTCCTGTTCATGTCATTCTATTTCAACATCTGATTCAATCTCTCTGTTTCCTCTCTAAATGTGTGTGTGTGTGTGTTTGATCAGAAGCGAGAGAGGAGGAGAGCTAAGGAAGAGCAGATGTGAAGAAATGGGTGGAGAACAAGAGAGCAAAGATGCTCAACAGAGTGCGCTGCTTCAGAGAGGTGAGGAGTGTGTGTGTGTGTGTGTGCGTGCACATGAGTGTGTGTGTGTGTGCGTGCACATGAGCGTGTGTGTGTGTGCGTGCACATGAGCGTGTGTGTGTGTGCGTGCACATGAGCGTGTGTGTGTGTGCGCGTGCACATGAGCGTGTGTGTGTGTGCGCGTGCACATGAGCGCGTGTGTGCGCGCGTGCACATGAGCGCGTGTGTGCGCGCGTGCACATGAGCGTGTGTGCGCGCGTGCACATGAGCGTGTGTGCACATGTGCGTGTTTTCATCATGGCTTCACTGTTTATTGCCGGTTTCTCTGAGTTTAGAGGCATCATGGTCAGTACGCTTTACAGACGGCTCATGTGAAGCCAGTGTCACATGACTCCAGCAGAGATTACTCCTCCCAGCCCCTGTCAATCCAAACGCCTCCTGCTCCTCCTCCACCTCCTTCTAATCCTCCTCTTCTTCCTCCTCCACCTCCTAATCCACCTCCTCCTCCTCCACCTCCTCCTCCTCCACCTCCTTCTAATCCTCCTCCTCTTCTTCCTCCTCCACCTCCTCCTGCTCCTGCCGCACCCATCAGTGTGAAGCTGCCTGTCCAAAACACTCTAGAACAAAACTCAGGTGAGTCTCACAAACACTTCTATGATCACGCCTGCTGTAAACCGGATTCTGTGTGTGTAAAAAACTAACAGTAGTTCATTCATACAGTAACATGAACTCTAGATTTATAAATGCTGTAAAAATAGTGAGGTCAATATATAATTTTTTTTCAATATAAAATAAAGTTCTTAAAGGCACAATATGTAAGATTTTTTAATTAAAATATCCAAAAACCACTAGAACAGTTATATATTTTGCTGACTTGTGTACTTACATTATCCCAAATGTTTCGAAGAATGTTTAAATCCAGAGAAATAAGCAATTTTAACTAGTGTCACGGAGCGTGTCTATAGTGTCATAGTGTCGCCTGCTAATGACGTCACAACCCCTCGATTTACGGTTTTGTTTTGTAGAAAACATGGAAACACCTAATATGTTGTGTGTTTTAATAGACCGGTGACGAGCGCACAGAGCAGCATTATAACAGAACTAAATGTATCTCGTATGATAAAACAGCGCTGCTTTACCCCACATACACACGACCGGAAGCAGCGGAAGCACTCGACTGTGGCATAATAAAAGCCCCGCTGCTTTACCCCACACACGCACGACCGGAAGCAGCGGAAGCGCTCGACTGTGGCATAATAAAAGCTCCTCTGCTTTACCCCACATACGCACGACCGGAAGCAGTGGAAGCGCTCGACTGTGGCATAATAAAAGCTCCGCTGCTCTCCAGCCGTGTGTCGCGCTCGTTCAGCGCCTCGTTTCGCTTCGACGGCTTTCAGCCTCACCCTGCTTCATTCTACTACGTTAATAAATCATTAGCTCATCCATGAACATGACTTCTGCCCGAGTCCCGTCGGATTGCATCATAACTCCCATGATTCCTCACTCAGTCACAGCGTCATCAAACTACGTCTTTGATTCTTTATTTTGAATATGCGCCCTCCAGCGGCGAAAATTTGATATTGTGCCTTTAACTGCTGTTTTCTTCTTGTTTCATCTTAAGGAAAGATTTATGAATAATTATGGATTAAAAATTCTTATTCTGGTCTAGTTTCTTAAGAATTCATGTTATTGTAAAATCTTCATAAAGTTAAAAGAACCTCAGACTTGTCTTAAATCCTGAAAGCCGAGCCAGTCATTAAACGAAGATGTCTCTCGTGTCACATTCAGGAGCAGCTCGGGGAGCTGAGAGAGGGTTCATAGCGGGACAAATATTAAGAGCAGCGTAAAGTTCTGTTTGGTTGAGAGTCAGACGACATTCAATCTTGTCATTTCAATGATGGTTTCTGTGTGATTTCGAGTTGAAATCTGAGCTGGATGTTTCACCCGTTTGAGTGAATGTCATGTTTGTGATGCAGGATCGATGGACGAGCTGTTAGCGTCGCTGCAGCGTGGACAGACACAGCTGCGGAAGGTCACGGTCAGCGCAGTGAGCAGCGACGTCAGGAACAGCCTGCTGTCAGCCATCCGTCAGGGAGTCACCCTGAAGAAAGTCCCGCCCTCCAGCGGCCCCACACACAGCTCCGACTCAGAGCTCGAGCGAAGCATCCAAGCCGCCATGATGAGGATGAAGGTGTCTAACGACTCTGATGATGAAGAGCCATCTGGAGACTGGGAGAGTTAGACGTGACCGTCTGTGATTCACAAACGCTGCTTCTGGACTGATGGCTGTGAACCCAACGCTGTTTCAGCCGCCATTAATGATTGTCATGGCTAACTTCCTTTGCCAAACTTTGGGTTTTTGCACTGAAATATCTGGTCGTAGGATTATATACTTAATTTTCCATAAAAATACAGCCAATGGCACTGAACACTAGAAATGTGTGAATAACATCTGTCTCTCTGATTTGATCTGTGAACGCTTTTATTAAAGTGCCTGATCAGGATTGGAGCATCTGTTTGTGTTTGAGGGAAAGTCTGTGACTTACCCAGAATGCTTTTCTTTTCTTGGAAATCTTGATGGTATCAAAGTCTGGACCAGTGATTCTCAAACTGTGCTAAACTCAACACGATTATGGAAATACACACTAACATATGCAATTCATTCAAAACTATTTTAATTGTTATATTGTATATTTTATTTCAAGTATGTGATTGACATCAGCCTTCTGCTTAGTGTTAGGGTTCAATTGCATGAGAAATCAGATGTTCATATCGTCATTTTGAAAATCAATACTTTCTGAAATTAACACTGGCATGATACACTTTAATTTGTTCACAATGTCATTTTTAATAAAACTGAAGCAACTATGGGAACATGAACTTAATTCCCAGCTGCACAGTGGAAATATGGCACGTTATTATAAATATCAACCTCAATTTATGACAATTATTCAATGTAATCCACCATCTACACCAGTGTGCAGTTCAGACCACCATACACATTTTACTCTTACCCAGTGGGCAATTGATGTTGAAAAAACATCAAATTGGCATCAAAATTTTTGTCAAAAGTCACCTCCGTTTATATAGTGCTGTTTATGTCAAAGCAGCTTTATAGTGTTTAACAGGAAAATAGTTTGTCAATAATGCAAGAAGACAATAACAGTCATTTTCCAGCTAAAGTCAGTTCATTGATGATTCAGTGATGTCATCATCCAGTTCAGCTCTCTTCTAAAAGTGTCTGTGCAATCAGTCAAGCGTCCCCAACTAAACAAGCCAAAGGAACCAAAACCGCATCGGTGACAGAAATGGAGAAAAAACCTTGGGAGAAACCAGACTCAGTCGGGGGCCAGTTCTCCTCTGGCCAGACCAAACCAGCATGGTGTGGTTTAATTCCAGGCTGCAGCACAGGTGCGTTTCAGGTAAATGTGTAGGTTTAATCGGACCATGAAGAAATGTAGAGCTGAGTATCATCAGCATAACAGTGAAAGCTAACACCATCTTTCTTGATGATGTCTCCCAAGGGAAATGTGAAAAGCAACGGTCCTAGTACTGAGCCTTGTGGCACTCCATACTGTACTTGTGATCGATATGATATCTCGTCATTCACTCCTACGAACTGATGACAATCAATAAGTATGATCTGGACCATGCCAATGCAACACCACTAATGCCAACATAATTTTTTCTAGTCTATTCAAAAGAATGTTGTGGTCAATAGTGTCGAACGCAGCGCTAAGATCCAGTAGCACTAATAGAGAGATACAACCACGATCAGATGATAAGAAGAGGTCATTTGTAACTCTAATGAGAGCAGTCTCAGTACTATGATACGGTCTAAATCCTGACTGGAAATCCTCACAGACACCATTTCTCTCTAAGGAGGAACATAGCTGAGAGGATTCTGCCTTTTTTAGTATTTTTATCAGAAAAAGGAGATTTGAGATCGGTCTGTAATTAACATTCTCTAGGATCAAGTTGTGGTTTTTAATGAGAGGCTTATTAACAGTCAATTTGAAGGTTTTAGGGATGGATCCTAATGACAATGATGAATTAATAATATTCAGAAGAGGATCTATGACTTCTGGAAGCACCTCTTTTAGTAGATGATTTAAGAAGTTTATACAATTCTTCCTCTCCTACAGCAGAGCATGAGTGGAATTGTTCCTCAGGGGATCTATAGCGTTATTGTAGCTGACGGCTGCATGGATTTAATTTTATCTATATATATTTTTTTTAAACAATTTTTTCAAGCTGTACTTGTGATCGATATGATATCTCGTCATTCACTCCTACGAACTGATGACAATCAATAAGTATGATCTGGACCATGCCAATGCAACACCACTAATGCCAACATAATTTTTTCTAGTCTATTCAAAAGAATGTTGTGGTCAATAGTGTCGAACGCAGCGCTAAGATCCAGTAGCACTAATAGAGAGATACAACCACGATCAGATGATAAGAAGAGGTCATTTGTAACTCTAATGAGAGCAGTCTCAGTACTATGATACGGTCTAAATCCTGACTGGAAATCCTCACAGACACCATTTCTCTCTAAGGAGGAACATAGCTGAGAGGATTCTGCCTTTTTTAGTATTTTTATCAGAAAAAGGAGATTTGAGATCGGTCTGTAATTAACATTCTCTAGGATCAAGTTGTGGTTTTTAATGAGAGGCTTATTAACAGTCAATTTGAAGGTTTTAGGGATGGATCCTAATGACAATGATGAATTAATAATATTCAGAAGAGGATCTATGACTTCTGGAAGCACCTCTTTTAGTAGATGATTTAAGAAGTTTATACAATTCTTCCTCTCCTACAGCAGAGCATGAGTGGAATTGTTCCTCAGGGGATCTATAGCGTTATTGTAGCTGACGGCTGCATGGATTTAATTTTATCTATATATATTTTTTTTAAACAATTTTTTCAAGTTTATAATGTCATTACTGCTGTGCCATTGGGGAATGTCTGCGGCTGTTGATGCTTCATTTTTGTTAATTTAGCCAAGGTACTGAATAAATAACTGGGGTTGTGTTAGTTTTTTTCTAAAAGAGACGAGCTAAGCAGATCTAGCAGTTTTTAAGGCTTTTCTATAGGGCAGGGTAAAAAAATATTGATTTCTCGATTTTAATCAATTCTCATTTTTACAAAACAATATTGATTCTTAAATCTGAAGAATCGATTAGACTAGCCTGTTTTCAGTTAATGAAGGGAACATTGTAGCATACCTCCCATCCAATAAATCACAATAAGCTTTGTGCTTTATTACTTTTGAGTAATAGTCCCAGATTTCAAATTATGTCCATTTTATTGCAGTATCCAAACAATAAATGCCAGTTTTTGCCATTCTTCAATGTTTAATGTTTGAATAAATCTGACAAAGTTTTAAATGACATGCACCAATTCTTTATATAAAAAAATAAAAAAATTAACGAATTGGAGTAGAAATATAATTATGTAGCTGTAACTTTATTATTATAAAACTTTATTGAGTGTAATTTAAGTGTTTGTATACAAACCACTTAATTTGAACCTTCAAAATTATAGTAATGTAGTACCAACTGACTCGCTTGTAAATCTTACAGCATTAGTTGAGAGTTTTTTTCCTTTGGCATAATTTGGCATATACTGTACCTGATATATCCAAAATAACTGATATTGAATCAAATCAAATTGGAAATCGAAAGCTTGTGAATCAGAATCGAATCAAACCTACTTTACTGTAGGAGGAAGTACTTTCCCTTCGTATCCATGCAATACGAAATACCTCTAGTTTTGTTTTCCTCCAGCTGCGCTCCATTCTCCGGGCTGCTCTCTTTAGGGTGCGAGTGTGCTCATTATACCACGGTGTCAGACTGTTTTCCTTAATCTTCTTTAAGCGTAAAGGAGCAACCGTATCTAAAGTGCTAGAAAAGAGAGATTTAATAGTTTCTGATACATCAAGTTGTTCTGAGGTATTGGATATACTGAGGAATAGAGATAAATCAGGAAGATTATTTACAAAGCAGGCTTTTGTGGTAGAAGTGACGGTTCTACCAAACTTGTAACAAGGAGTAGAATTTGCAGCTTCAGCTATATAAAGTTTGCACGAGACTAGATAATGATCGGAGATATCATAACTCTGCTGCAGAATTTCAACACCATTAACATCAGTTCCATGTGACAGTATTAAATCTAGAGTATTTCTACAGTCAGTAGGTCCTGACACGTGTCGTCTAACCCCAATAGAGTTCAGAATGTCTAGAAATGCTGATCCCAATGCCTCTTTTTCATTATCAACATGGATATTAAAATCACCAACAATTAAGACTTTATCTGCAGTAGCACTAACTCGAATTATACTTGAAGCCAGACTTCTGAGAATATTACTATAAATTGTAGCAACACCTAACCCTTTACCTTTTGGACGCGGCTCATGTTTATAACCGTAATCTTGGGGGGTAGACTCATTTAAAATAATGCAATCATCTGGTTTTAGCCAGGTTTCTGTCAAACAGAGCACATCTAGTTTACGATCTGTGATCAAATCATTTACAAAGTGCTTTCATCAAAACATCAGCTCTGGATTATTATACAAAATGATCGAGTTGTCATTGCTTTAAAATGCACATTCATTTTGTTTAAATGCATATGTGATATTTGTAAATTCTGTAACTTGTAGCATCTTCCAACTGTACTTTCTGATATCATCTCATAAAAGACTATTGTGGTGTTGTAACAGAAACATGCATTTTCTGAAAAGGTGCTTTGAAACATGTACTGTGAATTTTGAAGTAGATATATGGCGCCTCTAATTGGGCCGATATTACAATGTTCTCCTGTTACTGTATTGTCATAGCTACCAAACTTATGGATCCATATCTTCAAAACGAGAGAGAGAGAGAGAGAGAGAGAGAGAGAGAGAGAGAGAGAGAGAGAGAGAGAGAGAGAGAGAGAGAGAGAGAGAGAGAGAGAGAGAGAGAGAGAGAGAGAGAGAGAGAGAGAGAGAGAGAGAGAGAGAGAGAGAGAGAGAGAGAGAGAGAGAGAGAGAGAGAGAGAGAGAGAGAGAGAGAGAGAGAGAGAGAGAGAGAGAGAGAGAGAGAGAGAGAGAGAGAGAGAGAGAGAGAGAGAGAGAGAGAGAGAGAGAGAGAGAGAGAGAGAGAGAGAGAGAGAGAGAGAGAGAGAGAGAGAGAGAGAGAGAGAGAGAGAGAGAGAGAGAGAGAGAGAGAGAGAGAGAGAGAGAGAGAGAGAGAGAGAGAGAGAGAGAGAGAGAGAGAGAGAGAGAGAGAGAGAGAGAGAGAGAGAGAGAGAGAGAGAGAGAGAGAGAGAGAGAGAGAGAGAGAGAGAGAGAGAGAGAGAGAGAGAGAGAGAGAGAGAGAGAGAGAGAGAGAGAGAGAGAGAGAGAGAGAGAGAGAGAGAGAGAGAGAGAGAGAGAGAGAGAGAGAGAGAGAGAGAGAGAGAGAGAGAGAGAGAGAGAGAGAGAGAGAGAGAGAGAGAGAGAGAGAGAGAGAGAGAGAGAGAGAGAGAGAGAGAGAGAGAGAGAGAGAGAGAGAGAGAGAGAGAGAGAGAGAGAGAGAGAGAGAGAGAGAGAGAGAGAGAGAGAGAGAGAGAGAGAGAGAGAGAGAGAGAGAGAGAGAGAGAGAGAGAGAGAGAGAGAGAGAGAGAGAGAGAGAGAGAGAGAGAGAGAGAGAGAGAGAGAGAGAGAGAGAGAGAGAGAGAGAGAGAGAGAGAGAGAGAGAGAGAGAGAGAGAGAGAGAGAGAGAGAGAGAGAGAGAGAGAGAGAGAGAGAGAGAGAGAGAGAGAGAGAGAGAGAGAGAGAGAGAGAGAGAGAGAGAGAGAGAGAGAGAGAGAGAGAGAGAGAGAGAGAGAGAGAGAGAGAGAGAGAGAGAGAGAGAGAGAGAGAGAGAGAGAGAGAGAGAGAGAGAGAGAGAGAGAGAGAGAGAGAGAGAGTGTGAGTGAGTGAGAGAGAGAGAGAGAGAGAGAGAGTGAGTGAGTGTGAGTGAGAGAGAGAGAGTGTGTCTGTGAGTGTGGACCAGATGAAGGTGCGACACACAGATCCTGAGCATGACTGAGCAGTGTTTCTATGGAAACAGACTTTGTTACGGTGACATCACAGAAATCTACACACAACGATAAAACAACTATATGAACAAATGTATTCACATCTGGATCGCAGTATACTCACACAATCAATAGCAGCCGTGTGTGGGATGCAGGTTGCCAAGGCAACACATCCTCTCACCAGTCAGAGGGCGAGAGAGAGACGCCCACCGCCTGTAAGAGCCTCAAACATCGCTAATAACTACAGAAACACAGAGATCTCCTTCAGAAACTAGATTTCCACAAGTATTTATTTTACAATTTTGATCAACAAAAATGTTTTTTTTTTTCCAGAAAGAAGGAAAAAGGCTCAAGTTTCCAGTAAGGTGTTTGAGTGTTTTAGAGGGTGTTAAAGACACTCGCCCACATTAAACACTCAATAATACACCAGCCACGACATTCAAACAGCATCAAGAGAAAACAACAACAACTGAAAGGAACTGAGGAGAGAGTTTGGAAGCTCAAGCGCTCCGATCACAGACTCAGGAAAGGCAGAGATTATTCTAAAAAAAGCATGTGTAAATTATCCCATCACCCGAGTGTCACACACACACACACACACACACACACACACACACACACACACACACACACACAGAGGGCCGAG